>NW_024038092.1:370000-610000 GCF_016077235.1 Cyprinodon tularosa
GCAGACTTTTATCTCAGTGACGCTATATTCTATTTTTATCTCATGAAGTACTGTATGTGTCCTTTATAACAGAAACATAGATGTAGCAATAGGTCTATAAGGAAAAAGGGAAAACACTGAATGTTGTCCATTTTAAAACCAACATTGATGTGATTTTTGAAAATAATAAAATATTTGTAGCCTGTAGGTACTGTAGCATTTCTCCAAATGTTTTTTAAAGAAAAAGTCAACTATAGGCACATATACAGTGACATATTGCTTTTGGGACTATGCTAGGATGACCACACGTCCTCTTTTACATGTGCAATTTTTACGTCCTGGAGAATACGACAGAGTATTAGGGCCAGGCTAGAGATTTTTTTTCTTCTATATCGACAATAAAGTTGTAACATTAAGAGAATAAAGTCATAAAATTACAAGAATAAAGTCGTAAAATTACGAGAAAAAAGTCGCAACTGGAATAGTCAGGAAATTAGAAGAATTAAGTCATAACATTACAAGAATAATGTCTTAAAATTACGAGAATAAAGTTTTAAAATTACGAGAATAAAGTTTTAAAATTACGAGAATAAAGTTTTAAAATTACGAGAATAAAGTCGTAAAATTATGGGAATAAAGTTGTAAAATTGCAAGAATAAAGTCATAACATTACGAGAATAAAGCCTTAAAATTCTGAGAATAAAGTCGCAACGGAAATAGTCCTGGAATTATAAGAATAAAGTCGTAACATTACAAGAATAAATTCTTAAAATTACAAGAATAAAGTCGTAACATTATGAAAATAAAGTTGTAGCATTACGAGAATAAAGTTTATTCCTGGTCCTTGGAGGACACAGCTACTCCCATGTGTTATATAAATGCAATTTCATTCTCAACATGACTCCAAATCCTCTTTTTACATTCTGTTAGTATCTGTTTGGATAGTTTTCCAGGAATCTTCCATCCTGCTTCTAAAGCAGGGACAAACTGTACGAGTTTTTTACCCTTTTCAGGCCGATTCTCCAGTCATGTGAGACCTTTTTGAGATCGGGCCGAGTTTCAGCTTGATCATTCATCCTGCGTCATGTAGTATACAGGGGGTAATGAGGGGCGATTAGCCTCTCGTGACCCCCTCCTGATCAGGATTCATTAGGTTGGGAGAAAATCAAACATGTTTGAAATTCAGTCGGCCGTCATGAGGTGTTCGATGGCAAATCCTGCTGTTGAAGCAGAGCTTCGAGCCCATTTAGCAGAACTTTGAACACTGAGCATGCGCAAACAAGGGAGTTCTTTTACTTCCAGATTGACGAGTCCAACCAGCTCCATGTCTCGGTGCTGAGTCCGACGTGTGGTTTTTGGATGTGCAGTGTGAGCAGGTAGATCTTATCAGAGTGTAGAGCCGCACAGTGGGCCGGATCTATCAAAGGTTTGCGTGTATAAAAACGTGAGCTATTTCATTGCGCACGCTAAAAAATGTACAAACTGATCTATCAACAGCGTGCTAAAAGGATTTGGTCTTTAAAACGTGCTAAATAGCGCCTCTTATCCATTTAGTACTTTTTCTGCAATGAATATGCAGTATGGGGCGTTTACACGCAAAAGTGCGTCTTGTGGGAGGAGAACATGTAAATATATTAATTTAGCACTCGCAAAGTGATATATCAAACCTGAAAGAAATTTTGCTAACGGTATCTGACTCTATATTTAACACGTCTCAAAAGAAGGTGCAAATGGTCTGTATGCGTAACTGCGCACACATGGCAGCGGTTATTGTCGCAAGAAGGAGACATCGAAATGAAGCAAGGAGACGCAGAGAACGCATTTTTTCACTCCGTGTGAATATTTTTGGAATGAACGAGGAAACGATCATCAAAACATATCGTTTATCCAGCATTGCCATTTTGGAGCTGTTGGGGGAACTCCGAATGGATTTGGAGCCAGCCACAAGGAGGACCCACGCAATACCAGATATCACAAAACTCCTTGCAACATTGCACTCTTTTGCATCTGGGATCTCCCAATCTGGTTTTTCAGAAGTGCTGTCCGACGTTCTAAATGCCATGTCGCCCTGACGCCCTATCGGAGAACCCCGACCTCTGCGCCTGTGGAGCAACATGCCAATGCTGCGGGGATGTGTAGTCATCTCATCCACAGTCCCATTGTGAGCCATTAGGTATGTGCCTTTTTCTACAGGCCGATACAAAACACCAGTTTTTTTTTTTTTTGTTTTTTGTTTTTTTTACTGCAGTGAAGTAGAAATTCAGCCACATACCACCTTAGGGAATAAAGGTTGCCAAAGTTTATGTATATATATATATATATATATATATATATATATATATATATATATATATATATATATATATATATATATATATATATATATATATATATATATATATATATATATATATATATATACACTCACCGGCCACTTTATTAGGTACCCCATGCTAGTAACGGGTTGGACCCCCTTTTGCCTTCAGAACTGCCTCAATTCTTCGTGGCATAGATTCAACAAGGTGCTGGAAGCATTCCTCAGGGAGTTTGGTCCATATTGACATGATGGCATCACACAGTTGCTGCAGATTTGTCGGCTGCACATCCATGATGCGAATCTCCCGCTCCACCACATTCCAAAGATGCTCTATTGGATTGAGATCTGGTGACTGTGGAGGCCATTTGAGTACAGTGAACTCATTGTCATGTTCAAGAAACCAGTCTGAGATGATTCCAGCTTTATGACATGGCGCATTATCCTGCTGAAAGTAGCCATCAGAAGTTGGGTACATTGTGGTCATAAAGGGATGGACATGGTCAGCAACAATACTCAGGTAGGCTGTGGCGTTGCAACGATGCTCAATTGGTACCAAGGGGCCCAAAGAGTGCCAAGAAAATATTCCCCACACCATGACACCAGCACCACCAGCCTGGACCGTTGATACAAGGCAGGATGGATCCATGCTTTCATGTTGTAGACGCCAAATTCTGACCCTACCATCCGAATGTCGCAGCAGAAATCGAGACTCATCAGACCAGGCAACGTTTTTCCAATCTTCTATTGTCCAATTTCGATGAGCTTGTGCAAATTGTAGCCTCAGTTTCCTGTTCTTAGCTGAAAGGAGTGGCACCCGGTGTGGTCTTCTGCTGCTGTAGCCCATCTGCCTCAAAGTTCGACGTACTGTGCGTTCAGAGATGCTCTTCTGCCCACCTTGATTGTAACGGGTGGTTATTTGAGTCACTGTTGCCCTTCTATCAGCTCGAACCAGTCTGGCCATTCTCCTTTGACCTCTGGCATCAACAAGGCATTTCCGCCCACAGAACTGCCGCTCACTGGATGCTTTTTCTTTTTCAGACCATTCTCTGTAAACCCTAGAGATGGTTGAGTGTGAAAATCCTTTTAAGGTTGCTGTAATTAAACCTCTGCTTAAGAAACCGTCTCTTGACCCAGATGACTTGGTCAATTATAGACCTATATCCAATCTTCCTTTCTTATCCAAAATTCTTGAGAAAGTAGTTGCCAAACAAGTTTGCGATCACTTCCACCATAATGAACTTTTTGAAGAGTTTCAGTCTGGCTTTAGAGCTCATCATAGCACTGAAACAGCTCTGGTGAAAGTCACTAATGATATTCTCATGGCCTCAGATAATGGACTTGTATCTGTGCTCGTCCTGTTGGATCTTAGTGCTGCATTTGATACAGTTGACCATAATATTCTTTTAGAAAGACTTGAATATTTTGTTGGAATTAAAGGAACAGCACTAGACTGGTTTAAATCTTATCTATCTGATCGAATTCAGTTTGTTCATGTTAATGATAGATCTTCAACACGCTCAAAGGTTACCTGTGGAGTACCACAGGGATCAGTGCTAGGACCAATTCTCTTTACTTTATACATGCTCCCAATTGGTAGAATTATTAGACAGCATGGGATTAATTTCCACTGTTATGCTGATGATACCCAGCTATATCTGTCTATAAATCCAGATGAAGCTAACCCATTACATAGATTACAGGCATGTCTTGAAGACATAAAAACCTGGATGACTCTTAACTTTCTGCTTCTGAATGCAGACAAAACAGAAGTTATAGTCTTTGGACCAGAGTCTCTGAAAAAGAAACTGATTAGCCAGTCACTTCATTTGGATGGGATTAAACTGATTTCAGATAATAAAGTAAAAAATCTTGGTGTTGTTTTTGATCAGGACCTGTCATTTAGGTCCCATATCAAGGAGGTTTCTAGAATTTCCTTCTTTCATCTGAGGAACATTGCAAAAATTAGAAATATCCTGTCCAGGGGTGATGCTGAGAAACTAGTCCATGCATTTGTTACTTCAAGGCTGGACTATTGTAATTCTTTACTATCAGGAAGTCCACAAACTGTAGTTAAAAGCCTTCAGCTGATCCAAAATGCTGCAGCCAGAGTTCTAATGAAAATTAAAAAGAGAGATCATATCTCGCCTATCCTGGCTTCTCTTCATTGGCTTCCTGTTAAATCAAGAATAGAATTTAAAATCCTCCTTCTCACATATAAAGCCTTAAATGGCCAAGCTCCATCTTATATCAGAGATCTGATTGTTCCTTATGTTCCTAACAGAGCACTTCGCTCTCAATCTGCAGGTTTACTAGTGGTTCCTAGAATTTCTAAAAGTAGAATGGGAGGCAGATCTTTTAGTTATCAGGCTCCTCTCCTGTGGAACCAACTACCAGTTTTAGTCCGTGAGGCAGACACCCTGTCTACTTTTAAGGCTAGGCTTAAAACTTTCCTTTTTGATAAAGCTTATAGTTAGAGTGGCTCAGGTTATCCTGAGCTATCTCTATAGTTATGCTGCTATAGGCTTAGACTTTTGGAGGACATAGGGACCCCCATTTCATCATTCTGCTTCATTCTCTCTCTGTTCTCCTATTCTGCAGAATCTGTTAGTTCAATCTCTAACCTTCTGCTCTCTCTGCTTTTCCTCAGAGTAGCTTTGCCTCGTCTGTTCCTGTTTGGCTGTGACGTCATCCTGGAAAGAAACATCAGCTGTGCTGCTTCTATCAACACCCTTGTTTATAGATGTTGGAGATCGGCCTGTTTTCCAGTGTGGTCCTGTTTCTCTGACCGTGACTGAGTGGATGTGCTTTCTTCGTCCTCTGGCATGGGAGCTGCCTTGGAGCTCGTCTGCCTGGCTGTGTGTTTCCTGGACGGGGCCGCCTTTTACAGCTGCTTTTTGTATCTCTGCTTCTGTCTCCTTGAACCCCAGTCGGCCTCGGCAGATGGCCGCTCACACTGAGCCTGGTTCTGCTGGAGGTTTCTTCCTGTTAAAAGGGAGTTTTTCCTCTCCACTGTCGCTACAAGCATGCTTAGTGTGGGGGATTGTATTTGAGTCAATGAGTCAATGCAATCAACTGGTTTTCCTTAGATAGAAAACTTTGTATCAATTTGATCTGGTTGAACTGTAAAGTGCCTTGAGATGACATGTGTTGTGAATTTGGCGCTATATAAATAAACTGAATTGAATTGAATTGAATAGATCAGCAGTTTCTGAAATACTCAGACCAGCCCTTCTGGCACCAACAATCATGCCACGTTCAAAGTCACTCAAATCACCTTTCTTCCCCATACTGATGCTCGGTTTGAACTGCAGGAGATTGTCTTGACCATGTCTACATGCCTAAATGCACTGAGTTGCCGCCATGTGATTGGCTGCTTAGAAATTAAGTGTTAACGAGCAGTTGGACAGGTGTACCTAATAAAGTGGCCGGTGAGTGTATATATAATTTATTTTTTTTGGAGGGGGTGGGGGTGTCACTGTAAGATTAAAATTTCTTAATGCTAGCTAGTCCGGACTAGTTTGCACAAACTACTTTGCCGCAAACCACAAAATGCGCAAAACCATCATTTAAATAGGGCGTCTCCAACAGTTTTGCACCTTCCACCAGTTACGCAATCGCTCTTGTTAAATCACCCGCAAACCATGGTTCAGCCCCTCGCGCAAAATTCCAGTTTGCGAGCGCAAATTACTGCACGCAAAATTGGATCTTGATAAATCCGGCCCAGTGTGAGATTATGTATCGTGGGGTGTGTGCTTGTAGAATCGTAGGGAATTCATATTTAAATGTCAAACCATTCTGGCTTAAACATGTATATAAATATACTCTTTATCAGACGATATTTACTAAAAAGTTATACAATTTCTATTTAAAAAAATACTGTCTTATAATCTGTGTTTGTTTGTTTTTTCGTTATCTTCTGCAGGCCAGTTGTTATACGTCAGCCTGAACACCTAAATGGCCATCTGTCAATCAAATTGTTTTGGTCATAGCATCTTGATTCATATCTCGCAGCTAATATACGCACCCAATCTCATTTACTTTATTCACTTATTCACTAGTCGTGCACCACTCGGGAGAATTCGGAAATGCAACGGTTGGAACAGCCACTTCCCTACGACTTTAAGTGCTCAGTGCAGAAGGAGAGAATATGTTTGGTTTTCAAATTAGTTTTTAAGGTTCCTTAAAAAAATTGAAAATGTAATTTGCATTTAATATTATTATGTGCTTCCAAAATTCAGGAGAAGTCGAAGTCATCGTACAGTTGGAGCTTTAGCTGCGTGCAACATCTGAAAATATTGCACAGTGTATGCCCGCCTTAACAATGATTAAACTGATTAAATTATTAAAACAAGCTTGCATCCAAGAGGTCTCTAAACATATTCCTCAGAGAAAACCTGAAATAAGCCAAATGTTTTTTTTGAGTTACTGTCAAAAGTATTTAGACTGCTTTGTTTTTTTATGCTTTAAAAGGTACAGTGATGTTTTATTTTTTAAGTAGTGTTACAGTATATGAGCTATAGTGAGAGGTTTACATCATACATCCAACAGAGCATTGTCTGGATGGCATCAGCTTGGATAAAAAGGAAGAGGTTTGGATTGTAAATAAGCACAAGGACAAATTGGATTTCTGCCCTGCTGAAATAACCCAAGGTCCACAGAAATTTCACAGCAAATAAGCTGAAAGGAATTCATTAAACATATTTATTCCTCAGTGGAGTTTGAATTAGTTATTTACTAGATTGGGCTAAACTGTTCATATTTGCAAAATAAGCATCAACGTTATTTTTTCATTCTTACATTTCTTACGCAATATAATTTCCTTACGCACTAAATCATCCTGCTGTTTAAATAATCACAAATGCTGCTTCTTTAAGCTGTTTGGATATAAAAAGCTCCATTTTTAGTTTGACATCCACCTGGCAGCTCTCCTACACCTGCATCCCTCTGGGGAATCACTTTGCCTCAAACCGATAAGCTTCATGTGAGGTCTGTAAGGGCAGCCTCCACCTGAGTGGGCAAAACCCAAACCTCAGTGATGGCAGGTCTCTGTGTCTACAGCAAGCATATTTTTATGTTGTCACCAAGGTTACTCAGCAGGCAGGTTTCACTTGAAACAAGACAAAAAAAGATCAGAATCAGCCTGAAGCTCCATCAAATGATGCAAAGGGAATCAATTTCCGATGTTTGGATCCATCAAATCCACCGTTTGCCATCCGACAGTCTGCTATTGAGATTAATGAGACCAGAAACTTTTTCAAATCTGTTGTCATGTAGAAGTAAGACTTCAGTCTCAGTTTCCTGATCTTAGCCAATAGCAGCGGCTTCTGCTCTGATTGATTGCTGCTGATCAACTTCAGGGTGTGATGTAGACCATGTGCTTTATATCTAATCCACTGTAATGCTTTGATAAGAAAATATATTTTTTCCTTAAGATGGTTATACACAGATAGGCCTCCTTGTTTTAAATGCAAAGATGCTCCAAATGACATTTTCTACCCTTTCTACAGCCAAACCATTAAACTAACGCTAATGTCCTCACTTTAATATTGAAATGCTCCAAACTGTCCTCACTTTGCAGCAAATACAAGCCCCCTAAACACACACACTCACACATAACGTATATAATGGTCTTTAAGCTGTTCCCTCCAACACTGGCTGCAAACAGCCACAGGCCCCAGTTCACAAGCTCATTAGGTGGAATGTAAACACATCTTAACGCAACGAGTGATCAGGAAAATTGTTGTTCTTACCGAAGGAGAGACATAAATTGCATTCAATATTTGAAGCAAACATCCATCATAAATCCTCTGAAAGGCTAAATGTGAAATATGCCTGGCATAAAAACTGACTGCTGATTCTAGTCTTGATCTGTTTGATTATCAAAGTATCCATTTGATCTGTTATTTCTATTACTGGAAAATGATAGAAATGAGAAATCCGTGCTTTCAGTCATTCACCATTTAAAAAAAATAAAAATAGAAAGTATTTGGTTACTTAAAGGAAAAGTCCGGTCAGCAATGAATAATGGATCATTATTTATCCCTGAAACTAACACGTTTGCTTTGATCTAATCAATTTAGAGTTAATCAGTAAAACAATAAAAACAAAAATTTTCGTGGCAATCACTGAGTCTGGGAGCGGCCATTTTTGCCCAAATATAGTAACCCCTCCCTCCTGCCATCTTCCAGCAGTGACGTCACGGTGCGGTAAGCCTAGCGCCATTCTCCCCGCTTTCCAAGCTAAATCAATGGGAACTACTAGACACATCTGCAATCAACAACAATTATTGAAGATTTCCAGAGGACTTCACCATTGAAATTCACCAGAGCTATAGTGAAACTGACAATGCCCACGTGCATGGCAGCTGGATGCTGGAATACATCGGGGAAAAAATAAGTTATTCCACCTTTCTGATTCCTGATCCTCCACGGACGGGTTGGTCGTTGGATCGCCAACTTGAAGAGGGAGGATTTGCCATCGAACTTCTGGCCAGAGAAAAAACCCGTAATATGTAGCCAACATTTGGAAGAAGAATGTTTTCAAGATGACTGGGATAATAGCGCGTTGTGACAAACACCAGATACAGCACTGGGACTTGATCAACAGCCGATACCGCACCGTGACGTCACTAACCAGTAGGTGGCAGTAGTGTTCTTTGACAAACATGGATGCCTCCAGTAAAGAACATTAAAATGAAAATGACTCTGAATTAAAACACTGATCATTTAATGAACAGGATGGAATGATTGCATATTTAAAATACTTTCAGAAGTTTCAATTCTGAATATGACCAGACTTTTCCTTTAAAACAGCATCAGTTCTTAAAAGTAATTCAACATAAATCTTTGGAAATTTGAGCAAATACAACATGTGAGAATTAAACTGTTGCTAAGCAACGGCATATTTATTATCCTCAATTTTGACAAGATAGATAAGTATGTTTAAATTCAATCAGCCAAATAATGAGCGATCAATATGTGTTTAGTTGAACCTTACTAACCAAGCTATAGAACCTTTTCATTACTGTGTTTAAAGTTAAAGTATTTTAATATTAAATTCATACATTTTGCATAAAAAACGTTGTGTCTTTGTGTGGAGCTCTAACCAAAACAACGTATTGTTGCACAGCAGGCACGTTGACAAAAAGCATACTGATAGAGACAACTGAGATTGTTTTGATATTTCAACATCCAACCAGTGTGAAGATATTAAGAAAGCGTTTTCTTACACTCTCTTTGGGAGACAGTGGCATTTGCAGCTGGAGGGTTTTTGGTTTGAACCCCAGCGTTCATCTCAGCTGTTGTTTCCTTGGCCAACATTCACTTGCACTGTCTACTGAGGCGGTCACCTCTGTCAGAGTGCCCCAGGGCAGCTGTGGCTACCCTGTCTGTCAGCATCAGCGTATGAATGACGGATTGTAGCGATAAGCAGTTTAAAGTCCCATAACTTGATAAGCCATTGACTTTTCTGCACCTTTATACAATTCCTTCATGGTATTATTTTGCATCAGTTCAGCTATAGCCCACCACATACATATGATACACAAGGCAGACTTAAAAATAATTAAAAAAAACTCAGCAATCAGACTTTCTACAAACATTTAGTAAAAATAATTAGTTTCTCTCCTTTTATCATTTGCACCTTTTTGGCTTTGTTTTATTCATTACCACTGTCTTCTATGTGTCTGTTGCTATTAAGATGTCATATGCTGATATTCTCAAACAAGATTTTTCTTTGTTTAGTTATTTTTAGCTCGAAATAGAAGATCTAATTTTCTAAATGTAATAGCAATAAAAGCTAAGAATCCAGCTAGAAGCTAAAGGTAGGGCTTCTTAGGCTTTTCTCACCGATATCTAACAGATCAAACTTTTACCTTTTGCCCTGTTGGTTTAATCAGCGATGTCTCTGATATATAACACTACGTTATGCCTTTTAAGATTTTTTGTATTTACTTCTCTTTTACCTTTCCTGCCATGTTCACTCCCATTGTACTGTTTACCACTACTCTAACTTCACATTGATTATCTTTCTTTGCTGTAGCCTAAACTTCAGGACTGATTGGAGCAGATCTACTTCATTTATGGGTCAAAGCTTTTTACCCTCTACAGGATGTAGAGGTAAGCCTGGCTTATGCAGCTCTGATACCACATGTTCCTGTGCTTCCATCTAAAGTTCAAACTCTGCACTGACATTCAAACATATTTGTGGCTGCTGTCAAGGGGGCCATGGCCCCTTCTGCTGTTGATTATTAGCCTGAATGCACACAGCAGGTTTTGCTGCTTAGTTCTGATTTCTTGTTAAAATCAGATTTTCTTACTAGAATTTAAGGGTGTTGTGCAACTTCACCTGAAGATTATGATTATATCAAATAACTAGAACTGGAAGTTATACGTAGTTAATTAATAGTTTTTTTCAAAATTGTATTGCATTGTATTGTATTCTTTGATTTGATTATACCAGTAATTTGCTTACTTACCAGAGTTCTTAGTCTTTTACATTGAGGATTTGTAATGATGTTTTTTGCACTGATGACTGGCTTAATTACTAACTCCATTAACCTGTCTAACTGTGCCCGGTGTCTAATTATTGCTCATCTGATACACCTGCTTCTCCCTCTATTTAGGCTGCTTGCATCCAGTCATCAGAGCCTGATTATTCTCATTCTCTCTAGTCAGTGGTGAGAGTGTTTTTAGCGCCCCTGAGTGTTTCTGATTACCTGATCCTGACCTTTTCTGCCCCTTAACCACTGAGCCTGCCTGGTCCTGTTCTGGTCTATTTACCTAACCTGGCTTCGGACACTTGGTTTTTCTTGGCTCGAGTCAGGCTTACAAGAGTTTTTTTCATTATCTGCATTTTCAGGCTACTTAAATAGGTTTGACTGCTTAAATAAACTCAGTCGGAGAGGTGTGACATCAGAGGAAAGTCGTTCCTGTTATATCAATGAAGGTTAATCCCAATAAGGGGGTATTCACATCTACAATATTTGGTCTACTGGTTTTTCATTTTTGGTCGAGACTTTTGTGAATGTTTGAAAAAATGTAAAGAACCTGTGTCCGCACCAAACAACCGCACAGAGACCAGCTTTTTGAACTGGTCTGAGTCTGCTTCTAAAGAGACTGTGGTCTTAATACAAACTGTAATCTGACCTAAATACAGAAAAATGTGTTTCTGTGGGCCCTGAAAGCCACCATAGCAATGAACATACAATTGAAATCGTACTTGTCCCTCTTTCTGTTACTTAGCAACACTGCTGCCAGATAGCAGTGGCTCTCCCTCGGCTTGTAGGACGTATTGCCCGTCACTGTCTCAAACTTTCAAATGTCTTTGAAAGTCTTGAAATTTACATTCCATGAGCTGCTCTTCACGTTCTCAGTTGTTTTGCCGTTGTAAAAACAGCATATATATGCAAAACAGTGCTGCATGCAGGACTCCCAGATTGGTTTTCCTCAGCATCTGTACTCTGTCCCGCTGCATTTTTGGCCCATGGAAATAACGGTCACCAGATGCTTGACTTTGTGAGATGTTACAAAAAAAATAAAGTGCACGTTTGATCTGGACCCTAAGAGATGCACAGGAGACATGTTCAAACCCCAGGCATATAAAAGATAAATAGGCTCTTTAAAGGATGATTTAGACAATGTGTCTCAGCTTCAAGCAGCAGTATTTTCTTCTTCTACAGTTTTTAATGCTGTCTTTCTTCTCTACAACTGAGGTAAATGTGGCTTCATTAATTATTTACTACATGGATTGGTGTTTAAGCCTTGTAATTACCCTTTGGTGGAAGAAGTAAACTCTAGATCTGCAGTGAAGGAAAGAAATGAAACAGTTATGTGCTGCAGATAGGGAGGGAGGAACCGTGACAAATATTAAGTAAGTAATTAAGTGAGTTATTGAGTAAGTATTGGCATTAATAAGTGTGACATTTAGGGTGACAGAGACATTTATCTCCCAGCAATCCTTTTCAATTTCAATTCAATTCAATTCAGTTTATTTATATAGCGCCAAATTCACAACACATGTCATCTCAAGGCACTTTACAGTTCAACCAGATCATACAGTCAAATTGATACAAAGTTTTCTATCTAAGGAAAACCAGTTGATTGCATTGACTCATTGACTCAAATACAATCCCCCACACTAAGCATGCTTGTAGCGACAGTGGAGAGGAAAAACTCCCTTTTAACAGGAAGAAACCTCCAGCAGAACCAGGCTCAGTGTGAGCGGCCATCTGCTGAGGCCGACTGGGGTTCAAGGAGACAGAAGCAGAGATACAAAAAGCAGCTGTAAAAGGCGGCCCCGTCCAGGAAACACGCAGCCAGGCAGACGAGCTCCAAGGCAGCTCCCATGCCAGAGGACGAAGAGAGCACATCCACTCAGTCACGGTCAGAGAAACAGGACCACACTGGAAAACAGGCCGATCTCCAACATCTATTAACAAGGGTGTTGATAGAAGCAGCACAGCTGATGTTTCTTTCCAGGATGACGTCACAGCCAAACAGGAACAGACGAGGCAAAGCTACTCTGAGGAAAAGCAGAGAGAGCAGAAGGTTAGAGATTGATCTAACAGATTCTGCAGAATAGGAGAACAGAGAGAGAATGAAGCAGAATGATGAAATGGGGGTCCCTATGTCCTCCAAAAGTCTAAGCCTATAGCAGCATAACTATAGAGATAGCTCAGGATAACCTGAGCCACCCTAACTATAAGCTTTATCAAAAAGGAAAGTTTTAAGCCTAGCCTTAAAAGTAGACAGGGTGTCTGCCTCACGGACTAAAACTGGTAGTTGGTTCCACAGGAGAGGAGCCTGATAACTAAAAGATCTGCCTCCCATTCTACTTTTAGAAATTCTAGGAACCACTAGTAAACCTGCAGATTGAGAGCGAAGTGCTCTGTTAGGAACATCAGGAACAATCAGATCTCTGATATAAGATGGAGCTTGGCCATTTAAGGCTTTATATGTGAGAAGGAGGATTTTAAATTCTATTCTTGATTTAACAGGAAGCCAATGAAGAGAAGCCAGGATAGGAGAGATATGATCTCTCTTTTTCATTTTCATTAGAACTCTGGCTGCAGCATTTTGGATCAGCTGAAGGCTTTTAACTACAGTTTGTGGACTTCCTGATAGTAAAGAATTACAATAGTCCAGCCTTGAAGTAACAAATGCATGGACTAGTTTCTCAGCATCACCCCTGGACAGGATATTTCTAATTTTTGCAATGTTCCTCAGATGAAAGAAGGAAATTCTAGAAACCTCTTTGATGTGGGATTTAAATGACAGGTCCTGATCAAAAATAACACCAAGATTTTTTACTTTATTATCTGAAATCAGTTTAATCCCATCCAAATGAAGTGACTGGCTAATCAGTTTCTTTTTCAGAGACTCTGGTCCAAAGACTATAACTTCTGTTTTGTCTTCATTCAGAAGCAGAAAGTTAAGAGTCATCCAGGTTTTTATGTCTTCAAGACATGCCTGTAATCTATATAATGGGTTAGCTTCATCTGGATTTATAGACAGATATAGCTGGGTATCATCAGCATAACAGTGGAAATTAATCCCATGCTGTCTAATAATTCTACCAATTGGGAGCATGTATAAAGTAAAGAGAATTGGTCCTAGCACTGATCCCTGTGGTACTCCACAGGTAACCTTTGAGCGTGTTGAAGATCTATCATTAACATGAACAAACTGAATTCGATCAGATAGATAAGATTTAAACCAGTCTAGTGCTGTTCCTTTAATTCCAACAAAATATTCAAGTCTTTCTAAAAGAATATTATGGTCAACTGTATCAAATGCAGCACTAAGATCCAACAGGACGAGCACAGATACAAGTCCATTATCTGAGGCCATGAGAATATCATTAGTGACTTTCACCAGAGCTGTTTCAGTGCTATGATGAGCTCTAAAGCCAGACTGAAACTCTTCAAAAAGTTCATTATGGTGGAATTGATCGCAGACTTGTTTGGCAACTACTTTCTCAAGAATTTTGGATAAGAAAGGAAGATTGGATATAGGTCTATAATTGACCAAGTCATCTGGGTCAAGAGACGGTTTCTTAAGCAGAGGTTTAATTACAGCAATCTTAAAAGCTTTAGGTACATATCCCTGTAACAGAGATAGATTAATCACATCTAAAATGGAGGAGGAGATCAAAGGGAATACCTCCTTAAATAACCTGGTTGGAACTGGATCTAACATACAAGTTGAAGGCTTAGATGAAGACAATAATTTTGCTAATTCAGAGAGTTCAACTGGATCAAAGCAGTCTAAACCCGGTTCAGATTCCATGACTACCTCAGGTACAATCGCGGATAGAGGAGTGCTTATGATCTTATTTTTAATAAGATCAATCTTATTTATAAAGAATCCCATAAAATCATTGCTGCTAAGAGCAGGTGGAATGGACGGTTCAACAGAGCTATGGCTCTGGGTGAGTTTGGCAACTGTATTAAAAAGAAATCTAGGATTATTCTTATTCTCCTCTATTAAGGAGGAGAAGTATGCTGCTCTTGCTTTACAAAGGGTCCTCTTATACAGCAGTAAACCATTTTTCCAGACTAGGAAGGACTCTCGCAGGCCTGTGGAGCGATATTTTCTCTCCAGTTTCCTAGCATTTTGCTTCAAAGTACGCAGCTCTGCATTAAACCAAGGAGCAAGCTTTCTATTTTTAACGGTTTTCATTTTCAAAGGAGCTGCGTTGTCTAAGGCAATACGCAGAGAACTAGCAACCCCCTCAACAAAATCATCAACCTGTGAAGGGGAATAAGCTAAGCTTTTGCACTCTGCAGCACTGCTCAGTGACACAGAGCAGAGAGAAAGTGAAGCAGATTCTTTAAAATTTATAACTGCACTATCTGATAAAGATCTACTAAAATTGAACCTTCTTTTGGGGGAGGAGAACTCTGTTAAAGTAATCCTGAAGGTTATTAGAAAGTGGTCAGAGAGGACAGGGTTGTGAGGAAATACTGTTATTTCTTCACATTCTATGCCGTATGTCGTATGTTCTTTTGTAGCCTATATTCCCACTACCCAAGACCTGTTCATTGTTTACAGTTGACTAAAATAAAGAATGAATGAGCGAAATACAAGAAGTGTTAAACTTGGGATGGTTACCTTTAGCCATTTAGAGGAGAATTAAAGAAACAAGTAATTAGCATCAATCTTTACTTTTATACAACCTATGCACTGACATTGCTTCACATTTAGTGATTTTTCAACCAGGATACTAAATATAATTTAGCCGGAAGGTTTGGTCTTGGTGCATATCATTCTTGGGGATAACCACTGTGCAAGTTTTATGGTTAAATCATAGTATTTTTTTGTTTCTCATAATTACCTTGAAAAATCACTGAGGTGTTAAAAAAGTGTTCTTCTATTTACCACAGCTGCCTCTAAAGGCAGTCAGTTCATTAGAGAGTGATTCGGTCATGTTCTCTGGGTGTGTGCGTGGGAGTGACGTAGTGTACTGCACTCTTTCGCTAACCTGGCTGCTTTGTTGAGTCTCTGCTGTCAGTGACACCTTAGCAAAAGAACTGTTTCTGAAGTGGCATCACAAACCCTGTCTCAAACTCCACACAGGGGTAAGGAAATAGTGAAACCAGAGAAAAAGTCTGATTGGCAACAGAAAAGGATGGGAGTAAATGTTGGGGCAGTTTACAACAATTAGAGGAAGATCATATCGGCCCTGGGAAGGCGAATAGGCCCCCAGAGTAACCAGTTTTACCTAAAAAGGGAAGATGCTGTGGCAGAAATCTTTTATTTATGACAACAAATAATGAGACATTATAGGTGTAATGTTAAATCGTTAGTGCCTCGAAAAACACGTGTCGTTTTAACTTGTCACCAGAGGAGGCAAACTTCTGCAAAAACATTGGAACTGTTACATAGAACAGATGCTAGGATTGGTTGGTTCCATCATTTGGTTCATTAATACATTATCAATAAAGGTCATGGAAGATTTAGGGTTTGAATGTTTTCTGTCCATGAAAAAAAAGTCTCTGGGATGCCTCCCTGAGAATTTCTGTAAATGCAGACTTTTTGTAATGGTAGTTTTTTTTGTAATTCTTTCAAATTATCGTCTTTTGCTTTTACTTTGACAAAGTATACACAGCAATAGATTTCACAAAACAAATTTGCATTTCAAATAATAAAAATACCTTTCACATCAGATATGGGGGATCTAGAGCTATCAAGTCATCTTGATGTTACACATTTTTTCTGACCAGCCATTTAACTAGGGGAGTCCCATCTGGTTTAACCTGTGCGGATTGAACACAACTGGTTCAGTGGTTCGGTGTAACAAAACCCTGCGGTTTTGTCGTACAGTGTGAGCTGTAGCTGTGTTCAACAATTGAAAAAAATCGCACAGTGTAGGCCCGGGTTAACAGTGAGTTGGACGTAGCAGCTTCAGTCTTTAGTTAGAGAGAAGAGTGACTCTCCTCCGTTTCCCCATCGAAATGCAAAGCTTACACTTACCTTCCATGAATTAAAATGTGGGATTTATGTATATTCAGAGTAATGTATCATTTTAAAACAGAACAGAAAACCTTTTATTATTCTCATTTATTATTTTAAAGCTTTTTCGTTAAGGTCAATCCCTCCCTGCATCTAATTTACAAGCAGACCAATCTACTGTATCTTCTTCTGCTAACTGTATTGAACTTGGATCTGACAAGATTGATTTATGTCGCTTGATTCAGATCAAATATCATTGGACATTTAAAATTTATAGAATTCATCTTTAGTTTTAGAAAGAATTTGAGTGTTTAATAAGTTAAGAGTAGAAAATTAAGCATTGTGGCTCTCACATCCCTGCTGCTGTTAAATATGAGTGCTGATATTTATGCACTTAGTTTTAAAAGTGTTCACTAAAGCAGATCCTCTGCTGGACAAGACTGTGTGTGGGTCTTATCTTAGAGAAGCTTTTTTCCAGTTCTAGATGTTTTGGCAGTGGAGGGCGGTGCATCTGGCACCTTTCACTTAGCACCCCTCAGCTTAAAAATAATATAAAAAAAAAAAAAAAAAAAAAAAAAATATATATATATATATATATATATATATATATATATATATATATATATATATATATATATATATATATATATATATATATATATATATATATATATATATATATATATATAGAGAGAGAGAGAGAGAGAGAGAGAGAGAGAGAGCAAAAGGTTCATTAATTTAAACCAGGTGAAACTAAAACTTTTTCAATAGCAAGTTCTGCATAAAGCGTATTGATAAAATAGTTTTTTTTAATTATTATTATTTATTTTTACAATCTTATTATATTTACTGCTCCAAGTGGGTCTGTCTGTCACCTAAAGGCATGTGTTAGAGTTTCTATTCTCCAGTTAATAATGAATACAGAGATCAGTAAAGCAAGTTAAGCAGTTAAGACAACACTATACTCTATAACCACAGCTCCGCCATATTTACATCATCAATAGTTGTTCTGATTCAATATGCATCTAATTACCAGTTAAAATGGAGCATAATGCAGGAATGTGTTTGAAGTCTCAGTATCTCCATTTATTATCAGCCATTGAGGCCAAAAACATTTTAACAAAAGAGAATCTAAAATACAGATTGTCTCTAGCTTAAATTGGCTGTAAACATTTTACTCTAACTGACCAGTCAGAGGACAGAAAAGGCTGTATGTATATATATATATATATATATATATATATATATATATATATATATATATATATATATATATATATATATATATATGTATAGATATATACATATTGTTGATGGCATTAAAATAATTTCTAAGAGCAATAAAAGAGCATGAAATGCATTAAATTAGAGTTACTCATTCCTGTATAAACCCTGTGATAACTGGATGAAATGTTTCTCAGATGGAAGTAAGATGGTTAGATGAAAGTAAAAAACATCCATTTAATATTTAGCTCCTTATAATACTAAATACTTTATTTCTTACTGTTAGTGATAAATCATATTGTTTTATTTTTTTTAAGTGCTCAAAGATTTGATTGATTGATTAATTTAGATTTTTTAGAAAATAAAAAAAGTGCTTTAGAATAAGGTCGACTGCCTGATGTTCAAGAATCAATATTTTCATTGGTCCTTCTGGGACTAAAGAACGTCTCTCTCTCATAACTTCCACCTATTTTCATTTACAGAAAATCAGATCAGTAAAGTAAAATAGAAAAAAACTGCAATGATTCTCTGTATCCCAAGAATTGCATATTTTAAAAGTGGATAATTCTGTTTTAGCATGATTAAAATGATCCTTTGCTTCTCATTTGTAGCAGAGTGGAGATCAATCACTTCAAGCTTAACAGTCTTGCCTCTAGCTAATAGTAGCCAATTATTATAGTAACAGCTGAGCAGGTAAAGCTCTTTTAGCACATTTTTACTGGAAAGTTGTCAATATTGCTTCCCTCCTCAGCGTGGGACTCTATAGTATATTTTTCTCCCAGCAGCACTTGGCAAAGAACCACGAACAATGCTGTTGATAGTTTCACTGTTTCCAGGAAGAATTGTCTAGTGTGTTTTTACATGTTTATTTTTATTAAATAAAAATTTCAATTCAGTTTATTTATATAGCGCCAAATTCACAACACATGTCATCTCAAGTCACTTTACAGTTAAACCAGATAGGGTTTTGGAGGACTAATAAATGTAGCCAGATTCCTAGAAAGAAGAGCTGCACCATCCAAAGTGGGATGGATGCCGTCTCTCCGAATCAGACCAGGCTTTCCCCAAAAGGATTGCCAATTATTAATGTAGCCCACGTTGTTTTCAGGGCACCACCTAGACAACCAGCGGTTGAATGACGACATGCGGCTAAACATGTCATCACTGGTGAGATCAGGGAGGGGACCAGAGAAAATTACGGAGTCCAACATTTTTTTGGCAAACTTACACACCGAAGCAACACTAATTTTAGTGACCTCCGATCGGCATAACCGGGTGTCATTACCGCCAGCGTGAATAACAATCTTACTGTATTTAACCTTATCCTTAGCCGGTAGTTTCAGGTAGGATTTGATGTCGCCCGTTCTGGCCCCCGGCAAACATTTGACTATGGTCCCTGGTGTCTCTAATGCCACGTTTCTGACTATGGAGCTGCCAATCACCAGAGTGGGCTTCTCAGTGGGTGTGTCACTGAGTGGGGAAAACCGGTTAGAAACGTGAACGGGTTGGTGGTGACCAGTGGGCCGAGATCCACGACTACGCTTTCTGAAATGTAAGAGCATATAAGGTGAAGTTAAATCCCGATTTGTTCAGTTTCCCTCATCTGTCTTCCCTTAAGGAGGAGAGCTTCACTCACACCGAGGTCCCTAT
Organism: Cyprinodon tularosa; assembly: GCF_016077235.1. Classification (NCBI taxonomy): domain Eukaryota; kingdom Metazoa; phylum Chordata; class Actinopteri; order Cyprinodontiformes; family Cyprinodontidae; genus Cyprinodon; species Cyprinodon tularosa. The sequence continues at coordinate 389,624 of NW_024038092.1, forward strand.
GTTGGTTTATTGTTTTACTTCTTTTCTTATTTTATACTACAGCAGAAAAAAAGATTTAAAATAACAGGTTTGAACTAAATTTCCAGGACTATAATAAAATGGCATATTTGCTGTTCTATGAGCCCTAATATAAGCCTGGTTAAAAGCCCTAGAATGAAACGACAGGTTTTCTTCCTTTTATGGTATGCTCAGGAATATTTAGATGAGCTGTGCTCTGATTGGTTGGTTTAACATGAGCGAAGCTGCTGAGCAAAGACGCATCATAGCAACAAGCACTCACTCACTGAAACATCAAATTGTTGATATGGTAGGGTGACCAGACGTCCTCTTTTTCCCGGACAGGTCCTACTTTTCATACCTAAAAAAATGTCTGAGGGGAATTTCGAAATCCTTCGGGAATTTGGTCGACTACAGTCGACTACAGGGGACAGAGCAAGTGAACCCAACCTGGTGATGGTAGCCTGGACACTGGCGGCTCTATGCTTCCCGCCGCCTTCCTTAACGACCCCCAGCCCCCCTCCTCAAGCTGAGGACGGGCGGCTCATGGCTCTAAAATGTCCTCCTCTTCAGAAACCCAAATATGGTCAATATGCTAGCATTGTTATCAACAGCTTAGCTAAAGAATCCTACTTCCAGCTGTGGTTGTGATGGCCTTACGGTCGTAACAACCCTTCGTTTCAGTAAAAGAAGTTTAGCAAATCCTGCTTTGAACTGTCCAAGATTTTAAAAGCTGTCTTTGGTAAAATGCTTTGAGCAAATGAACAGCTGAGCAGCAAACTTTTCAAGGATCTTTTGATAGACAAAAATAATACATGGCTGTCGAGTCTTTGGATCCTTGGGAAGACTGAAAATGTTCCCATTTCTCTGTGCAGCCTGGAACACTGCATTTACTCCTGTGGTTCTGGTTCATTTTCAATAAAGAATCTGCCTGCTTTGTGATCCTTGTAGAAGTAAACCCAACTGTAGACTAAACAGCTAAACTTCTTCAATCTACCTCTATTCATGTTCTTGGGCCGTGAACCAGTGGGCTGGTCTGGATGTCAATTTCAGGGCGTGACAAAACTACAGGCCAGAACCAATTAAGGCAACATGACTCAGGTTGGATTTGCCTGTTTTATTGTGGAAGTTTAGAATTATGAGAGTTGCAAAGAAAGGTGTTGATGGGGTTTGAACTTCTCTGTACGTCCATTTCACCCACTGAACTATCGTTATTCATCTGTGACAATGGAAACTCCGTTTTGCATTCCATGACCCTTTTAATGACGTACCGATTGGATTTTCCCCCTTTGTTTTTGTTTTTGGAATCCATGTTATGTTTGCTTCACCTTTGTAGTTTGCACCATGTTTTTGTTTATTTTGTACATATTAGAGAGTAGCTCTGTGTTAAATACAATCATTTAAATTCGGTTTGTTCTTCCTGCTTTGCTCGACTACACGGATCGTTCCATTCTGAGTGTTGTAATCTGCCTCCTCTGCTTTAGGATGAGATGAGTATTTTCTGAAGCCGATTAGATGCGTGGCATAGCGGTGTAGAAAAGACACATTACCAAAGAAGAGGAAGGCACTCGGAGAAAATATCACATCCTCTTGTTTACATAAAACAGCACTCACCTTGAACCAGCTTTTTCACTAACCGCTGTACAGTAGTTGCACGTTTTTCTCTTTGTCATTTCTTTTTTCATTTCACCAAAGCAAAAAAAAAAGCTGAGAATCATACAGATTCATCTTTATTACCTCCCCAAAATAGTTCCTGCTGCTGGAGATGTTGAGATCAGGATTTGGTTTTACTAATCCAGACCAGATTTTCAGTCTGGTACCTCATTAAAATGATCACAACCATCATCATGGTAATGCTGTAACACTATGCAGTTATAAAACCACTGAATACATCACCCGGCCAATATTACCATTTTATTTCTTCCATCAGCATCGCATTCACTGATTCCTCACATTAATAGCTAAAAGTATCAAATGCATATATACGTAGTTATCCTATTATTTGCAGTTTCTTGATCTGTTTAAGAGATGTTTTTTATAATCATGGTATATATTTTTGTAAAAATAATGCATTATTTGCACAGATATAAATGAGGATGTCTTTCTGCAAATAGACTACTGATTATATCATTGTTGTTTTCATACAATCGGAGTATGGCACTTTTATAACCGCAGTGTTCCTTCTTCTGTTTTCCTCTTGTCTGATGCGTAGATCAACCTTTCCGAATGAATGTGGTCATTTTCCTACTGTTTGGTCCTGTTGATTATTTTTCAAATCGACTAATCTGTAGAATATTTATTTGATTAATTGATCAATAATTTGGATAGCAAAACGTTCCTCAAAAAATATTTTTTTTAAAAGTTAACTCACCTGAAACTAAAGCTTTTCCAGTGGACCAGTTCTGGATAGGGCATATTGTATGGGGAAAAATATTTTTATCTTAAATACAAAATGTTTACATATTTTTTTTACAATTTTGGTATAATTACTGCTCTAAGGACAGTGCTCTAACTGCTTGGGCATCTATTCTGGATGCCTCGTGGTCGCCTCCCTTGGGAGGTGTTCCAGACACCCCCTATTGGGAGGAGGCCTCGTGGGAGACCCAGGACACGCTGGAGGGACTATGTCTCTGAGCTGGACTGGTATTGCCTGGAGGTCACCCCAGAACAGCCTCCTGCCCCCGCGAGCCGGCCCCAGATAAAGCGAAAGAAAGATGAAATGTAACTGCTCTAAGTGGGTCGCTCTGTCCGCTAAAGGCCTGTTTTACAGTGTCTATACTCCAGTTAATGATGAATCGATTACTAAATTAGTTGACAATTATAATCAATTAATCATGATTAATTGATTCAGCTATACTGCTTTAATTTGCCTACTTTTAACATTTGTCATGATCTTGGGATGTTCCTTGTTGATTTCCTGCATTTCTTTCTTGTTTTCGTTGTTAAGGTCTTGCCATACTCTCTTCATTTGTGTCATTTCGTTTTTATGTTAGTGCTTTCTATTTTCTTCAAGCCTTCTATTATACGAATGCGTTCAATCTTCCTTGAGTCATTTGTTTTATTAACCTCTATTTATATTATTTCTTAATATCTGTTAAAGGTATAGAGGAGTATTTTTATGAATTTTTTAAAAGACCCGCCCTCTCTACTACTACTACAAAAAAAAAAATACACATGCATAACCCTGAGAGGGAATGTCTATTCCCTCTCAGGGTTATGCATGTGAGGGCGTGCACAAGCCCATTTCTCCTGATGCATGCTCTGTTTAAAAGTTGCTGTCTGCATCGCTCATACAAGCTTACTTTCCAAAAGAAGACTTGCAATTTTTCCATTATGTCAGACTGACCACTGGTGAGTGAAAATGGGAATAAGCATGTAGGACGGCCTTACCTAAACATATCACCAGAATGATTGACAATTAGGGGGAGCACTTATTTAGATGATCCACTCAGAAAAACAACATCCTATTCTATACCTTTAAGTTTCATTATCCTTTAGTTCTCACTCTCGGGCTTCAGACTATGGTGACTAGAATGGCTTCTGTTTACATTGGAGAGAAAAGCACCCATTGATGGTGTGACTAAGGGATTCATCTCTGTCACTACACAGTATAATCAGTGTATTGGATCCATCTCTCACATTGTTTGTTTAACTCTTGCCACTCACCTGTTTTCCCTTCCATACATGCTAGCCTATAGCTATTTATTCCCCTGTTAATTTTTATGTTGTTCTGTTTGATTTCTATTGTAGTTTGTCCTTTATTACTTTGACAAGTCCTCAAAGAACAAGTCACTTTATTCTGGAGCTGTGCATCCCTATGTGTATAACTCTTGAAAAACAAACTTTATGGAGTAGGTGCCCAGTGGGCCTTGAACATGGGTCCATCCCTTAATGAACTGGACACAGTCTTGGCTGTGAGTGACAGAAAGATTGACAGAGGCACAAACATGAAGATTGACCTTAGATATATTTTCCTTTTTCTTGAAAATGAGTTTGTCATCTATGTGATAGAAAGTAAAGGCGTTCCCATCTGATGGCTGAATTCACAGATCAGGAAGTCATGCGGCTGATGAAGCCTATGATGTTCTTACAGCGTTGGCTTGTCAGACAGATATAAATGTCTGATCATCATGTGGATGCTGATCTGATGATGTATGCCTAGTGGATAGATCAAAGGACCTGTTGTATAAGGCAGAGGATTTTTTTTCTGTTGTCTTCATCCCTGCATCCCCATACACTACAGACCTGAACTAATGGGCAAACCTATGTACCTAACTAACTAACAGTCTAGCTCTGCAAGGCTATGCTAATGAGGTTAAACGGGAGTCAGGTTTGTTGAAGCAGAGGCAGATGTAGAAGTTGCAGGAACGGCTCTCCAGGACTTGAAAACCTATCAAACTAAAACCAGGAGTGATTGATTTGGTAGCATTCACTCTTCCAGGATGAACGTGTAGAGATGGTAGATATTTGCTTGCATCCTGTCACTGGCTGTACAGCAAGCCTTTAGATTTAGAGGATGTTTTACATTAGGACTGCATGGTAGCTTAAGGGGTAACACTACTGCCTTGCAGCAAGACGTTTCTGGGTTTGATTCTTGGTCCATCATTTTTGGATGGAGTTTGCATGTTCTCACTGTTGACCTGTGGGTACTTCCTCCCATAGTCCAAAAACATCGCCTTTGCACCAATGTCCGCTCTAATCACTATATAGGGCACTATGTAGTCATTGCGCCATTTTAAATGAGTGTCTGAATGACTAGTGGATGAAAAACTAATGGATAAAGAGGAATCAAGATGGCAGAATGAGCAGCTGCACTTTTCTAGAATTTAGGCCTAACCCAACGAAATATTGAGACCTTAACCAAACTTTAAGCAAGCTTTCAAGACTCCAGCTGCGGATAAAAGAAGAAAAAGATATTGACCAGGGGCATAGAGAAAGCAAGGAGATAACAAGCCGAGATAATGATTGTGCTGTATGTTCACACCTTTCTTGCATCAATGACTCTGCAGACGTTGACGTGTCGAAGCAGGTTTAATGACACTAATAAGGGTAAAATTAGAAAAGGACAAAATGGAGACCAGAAAAATATAATGCAATTACATAATGCGTATGTGCATAAAATGCTTGAACTGCCCTGCCTATAATCTAAATTATAAAACCACATTAAAGATCAAATAAACAGTAATCAGAAGAGACACCATATTGCCGACCCTCTGGTTCACGAGCAATAGCTTGTTACAAATTAAATGTTATGGTTGCTTAACTCATTTTTAGTCACTATAAAATAATGGTCTTGATATGTCACATTGAAACAAATGGGAGTGGTTCAAATTTGAACTTCAAAAGTTAGGCATTGGATCAGGGAAAACAAATTCACAGGCGAGAAAACAAAAGCAAAAAGAAATCATTTTTAAAATAAATGAGATATGTGGAAAAACTGATATAACAACGGAGGAAAAAGCTGAATTGAACACCCTTCAAATCAGATTAGATGAAATGTGTAAAGAAAAAGCTGATGGAGCAAAAGATCAAAAACGAGATGGATAGAACTTGGAGGATAAATACAGCATACCTCTATAGATTAGAAAAACAGAGTGAGAACAAAAAGAGAATAAATAAACTGAAGAAAAATGAGACAATTATTGGTGACCAAAAACAGATAAATGTTGAAATATGGAGCTTTAATAACAACCTGCATAAATCCAATTTGCAAAAAGAAGATTGCAACATAATGTTTGAAACAATCAAAGACTAGATAAAAAAAAACTAAATGAAGAAGAAAAAAAATTTACATGGAGACTTATCCTTATCAGAAATAGAAACTGCAATAAAACAGATGAAAAATGGGAAGTCACCAGGAATAGACGGCATAATATCATAATTTTTTAAAGACTTCTGGAATGACATTAAAGCGCCTCTCTGTCACTCTATCACCAGGCTTTCAAGCTGAGCTCCGTCCTTTTAGCGTTTGTCGAACCTCCTCCATCATCCAGGGTCTTTGGTTGGCCCAGGTGAAGATGTTTCTTGTGGTGCTGATATCTTCAACGCATTTCTTGATGTAGGCTGACACAGTTATGGCATGCTCATCTATATTAATGTTGCTGTCATAGGTCACTGCAGCTTTGAACATCTTCCAGTTAGAGCATTCAGAACAGTTCTGGAGTGCCTCCATGGCCCCCTCAGTCCAAACCCTCACCTCCTTCACTGTAGGTTTAGCTCTGTAGCTCTGTACTGTTGGTCCAGGGTGTTCTGTCCCCGCGTTGTTGTTGCTGTGAACACACGCCCCCCCTCCTCTGGTCTTACCGCTGAGTTCAAAGTTCCTATCAGCGTGGTATAGTGTGAGTCTATCCAGGCTAACAGCATTATCCGATGAGTTGGGCCAATCTGAACAGTAATGGATATGTATATTTTATTCTAATGATTGACAGTATTTTAAATGCAACGACTCTTATCCTTTGCTCTGACCACAGCATGAAAGCAAAGTAAGGGTACGGAGCTGGTTACAAGTATTCCCTGTAAGATGCGGTAGTGTGTTGCAGGGATGATTTGACAGTTCTTCTGGTCTCAGTTGTCATGTTTCCTTATTTCACACAACACTGACCAGAGAGAAGCTACACATGAATAAGAACAGCAGATTGGTTGGAGAGGCAGAAGGATTCTCCAAATGGACAAAAGCACCTTTTAGATTGCAGATCTTTCCGTATGTGTGGGTGTGTGTGCATTTCAATGCCTTTTCTTTCATTTAATCTTTGACCTGATCTTGTCGAGATAAAGGTTTTGTTTTGTTTGCCTTAAGCATGCTCATCTGGTCTCACTTTCATGTGTGTGTTTTGAGTGTAAATGAAGCTTTTTCTATCAGAACAGGTAATGAATTTAAGCGGCAGCTGCAACTGATGGAAAACTATTGGCTGTGTCTTCGGGATATAACCCCGAAACATGTACAAGCCCACACACAGCCAACACACACATGCTTACTGTAAATCAGCTGCTTGGTGCTACAATACAACCACAGAGATGGCTTCAGGTGGTACCTTGTGTCCAGGACATCACACTCAGCTTGACTGCAGGCATACCATAGAGCTGTACACATGTGTGTTAAAGGGGAGTGGGTTTCGTGTGGGTGCACACATGCCTCTATGTCTCATCTGTCAGGCTGTTATGGGACTATTTTTCATGGACGTGATTAGCTGCAGACAGGAGCCCTCCAGTCTGACATTGTAATGTTGAGGAACAGCATGAGATCCACATTCCTCTTCTGCCATCAGAGAAATCTAGCCTCACTTTATTCCGGGTCCATTTATTTAAAAAAGTAATCTTATTTTAGTTCTAGTAGTAGTTAAATTAGTCCCTTAAGTTTCACTTGATAGAAACTAACCCTAAAACATAGAACCCGTTTTGAAATGCCCACCATTTGAGTTGTTTGGCAAACATTACAACAGTTTTAGATGTTTCCCTGTCTGGAAAAAAAACGGTTTAAAATGTTTGAAAAACATAAATCAGAAACGTCTTAAACTGGTTTAACACTGGTTCCTATTGGATGATAGCATACACCTTTCATCTGAGATCCATCTGTTGTTTATTTAGCACTAATTCACAACACGTCATCTGAAGGCATCTATCAGACAATCGATCAATGAATACAGCTTGGTTTAAAGTTTTCAATATGAGGAAACCCCAGCTGATTGAAGGAAGTCATTGGGAGTTTCAGGTAATTGTCTTCCGCATGAACATATCTGTTTTTCACATAAAGTAGTTTTTAAAAAAGGGTCGTCATTATTGCTGCTGTAGTTCATTTTGGTATAATTACATTTGAAAGCTTGAAGATAGAACCCAAACATCTGAGTAAGGCAGAGATCTGGGCTTTGAGTTGGCTCCATCCATCCATCCATCCATCCATCCATCCATCCATCCATCCATCCATCCATCCATCCATCCATCCATCCATCCATCCATCCATCCATCCATCCATCCATCCATCCATCCGTCCATCCATCCATCCATCCAACCAACCATTTTGTAATTTGTTTTATTTTGCATTGCTGTCATGGCCAGTGTTGTGCCTGAAAGCGTTCATTGAACGAAAGTTCATGAACTCGTTCATATTTTGGGCGAACGTGAACTGAACGTACTGCATTACTGCCTGATGAACGTTATTGTGAACTCGTTCATTCTGGTGTCTGTGAACGGCACGCTCTCTCAGTTCAACTCCGTTCAATAGGTTGCCAGATTTCTATACAGTCCTCCAGGCGAAACCCCGGCTAAATCACACCATAAACAGGCCTTAATATGTATCGGGAAAAACACCCAATCTGGCAACACCAGCTACCAGCGTCGTAGCCTACAGCCGCTTGCGTCATCTAAACAAAATGCAGCGTGGAAGCCACAGCAGCATGGAGGCGACCGTGGATGCGACAAAGCAGCAGTATGATCACTTAAAACAGTTTTATGACCAGGTGGTCGGTGAGGATGATGGCAACAATCTTACATTTCTCTGCAAACTTTGCCCGCCGGCTTTCAGTAAAAAAATCTGCACTTCAGTAACATCCAAAGCAAATCTGAAACGGCATATGTACTGAAATAGAATTTCAAAGGGAAAAAAATATTAAAATTAAAAAAACATTTGCACCTTAAAGACTACTTTCCTGTTTTTCTTTTAATAATTACTCATAAAAAAGACCATTCAAGCAGCACATTTTTCCTGATGTTTTTGAGAATATACTGTAGGGGTGAAAGCTGCAGCTGCTACTAGTGTGAAGTGAATGGACAGCAACAAAGCGTTAAAGCAACAATGGGAAAATGCTGTCCCCTCAATGCTAATGTAAACCCTGGATGGATAAGGATTCAAAACTGGATATGAAGATGAAATCTGATGCACAGTTTCAGTGTTACAACTGATAAAATAATTGCTGTCTGTGGTTCTACAGTAGGCTATGGTGTAATTGAGCAATATATGAAAAAAAAAGAACTATGAACTAGTTCATTTTTTGGAACTGTGAACTTAGTTCAAAATTTTGAATTATGAACTATGAACTGAACTAGTTCATTTTAAAATGTGTGAACTGAACTTTGAACTAGTTCACGTAGAAAGAGAACTTTCCCAACACTGGTTATGGTGTACACACATACCAGGAATGGAAGGTATTTTCTTTTGTTAACATTTCTTACCTTTGTTTAGGTTGCCATGGTGGAACATTTACCTCTTTCCTGAGGAGCAAAGGCATGGCAATGAGCTGAGTAGGCTTAAATCTGAGTACCTAAATAGTAGGGCTCAGTAAGCCCTACCATGTACGACTGAAATATGTGGGGGATTTGGGTTTAGTTAGTTTAAATGTTTGTTTAGTGAATTGATTTTTGCATTGTTTTGAAACTTGTTCTCTTTTTTGGGGTCAATAAAGCCCAGATTTTTTTAAATCACCTCCCTTTTGTCTTTTGGTGCCGGACAGTGATGGTGAGATAAAGCCTCATAAGGCATTGAACCATTTTGCCAAATTCTTTCAACAATCCCCACAGTTCATGAAGCTTCATGTGAACATGTCACCACCTACTGGTGGAGTGCAGAACTACAGTTAGTAATGTAATCTGTGATTTTTTTGCAATTGTTTTGCTTGATTTTTCTCCCCATTTAAGTACCTTTGAAATTGGTAAGGTTTTTGAGTGTAAACTGTCTTAGAAGGGAGCAATCATTAAGGTTCACTGCTTTTTGTCAGTTTAGTGAAATAAACTCAAGCAGACAGTGAAAGTGTTTGTGCAACTTGGGCAATTATGAGCAAAATGAAAGCTGTTATTCCTTTTTATTTAAACAAAAACACAGTTTTTGGTTTTAATCTGGTTGGAAGTTCAACCAATCGTTTGGTTAAACATACAAATCTAATTTGGCAGTGTTTTTAACAAATCTATATTTGTACTAGGGCAAACTAATACAAATTAGTCACAATAGCCAAAATACTTAAGTATTATTGCAACTTTCAAAAGTCTGAGTTGGGTCTCAAACCACCAACCTCAGGTATAGAAGCCAAGGTCTTACAGCTGATGTCACTAGCAATGGTAAATGTTCGCACGAAAGCAATACTACTTAACACCAATGTTACAACTGTAACCAGTGGCTTGCTCAGTTTTGATCATTACATTGTGTTACGGCTGCAGAGGTTTTGTGCATTTTTCCTTGTAGGGTTCAGGAGACAGCCTCACTGCAGGTGTTAGGTTTTGCAGTCTTGCAGCAGAAGGGAGAAACAAAGCCTTGTTTTTGTTTAGAAAACATACAAATAGACAGGTGTGGGGCATTGCAGGCTAACAAAAGAAGCCAAACGGCCCCCATTCCAAAGGGGTGGACCCGTTCGTCCGTTTCTATTTGCATGTTTTCAAAACTAAAACAAGGCTTTGTTGGGCTACTCTATAAACCCTCTATGAACGCTATTGCTGACATTTTGAAAAAGCTTCCTGGATGGGGAGAGAAACATCTTCAAACTTAGAAACAAAGTCCAGTGGATTGTTTTTAACTTTTTTTTTTTGGAATGACTATGACCAGGATGACTGAGAATCTTCCCCAACTATTCTTAGAATATATCTATCCAATTGACAGAAACATCTACTACATCTTGACTGAATACTGAGGCTGTTTAAATGCAAGCTGAACCATTTCCCCAATCGGGCATGTGGGATGGCGGGGTAGCGAGGCTTTGGACGTCATCTATTTTAGCTCCTCCCCCAAATTAAGAAAGCCTCAAAATGCACCTCGCGGAAGCGCAACCTCCAGTACTCGACACACACCTCAAAGCCTCGTCTCGTCTCATAACATCACTAGTCCCTAACAATAATCTGCAAAGTCCATCTTGTGTTTACCCCAGTTACCTTTGTCTGATTGAAAGATTAGTTTGATGATCTCAAACATTAAGGGGACAAAGTAGTAACATGGCAGTCTTCATTGTTTCTCATCATTATCAGTTGCATGTTAGCACGTCATTATGCTATGACATTTGGAAATGTCATGGCATAATGCGCATCATAGAGTGATGGTGGTGGTGTGTGTTACAGTGGAGGAATGAAGTGCTTAGTCTGCTGGTGGTTTCATTTTAAAGCACACAGATTACTGTTGTGCTTTAACTTCCTGTGGGGAGGTGTGTGCCGGCAGCGGAATATACTGCAGGACACCTGGTACCTGCTTTTGTGTTATTAGTAACCTAGTATTTATTATATTTATTAGTCATATGAAAAACTTGGTTGACAAAAGTTTAAAAGAAAGATCTTATAGTTCAAAGATTATATTTTATAAAGGAGCGATTCCCATACAACAGGTGTTTATTGTTGAAGTGCATGTAAAGCAACCAAATCCTGACATCTATTAATGGTGGAAATATGTTGCAGGGAAAGGCAGCTGCTCTCCATGAAAGAGACTGTGGTGGAAACTAACAAGATTGTTTGGTCACAGTTTGGGGAGTTGCTGTTGGCTTAAGGGACCATGAAAATTGAGAAGACAGCCAGAAACAACATGTTGGACTTATTGAATCCACTGTTTTTTTCTTGTGTTCCCACTCTCTTTAAGAAGCGGTGAGGCTTGGGCTCTTTGTGACAAGAATTAAGATTGGATAGAGACAGATAATGAATGCAGCTAAACATGCTTCCTTGATGTTGTTGGACTTGATGAATTCTTCTTTACTTGTGATTTAGAGCCTGTTGTTGGACGTACTTCATCAGTCCAGTCCCGTAGTGTTAGCGCAGGGAGATTTGATAGCGCCGTCCCTCCCGTAGCGACACTCCAAAAGCATTTGCAAATGAAATGCATTGTGTTTGAAGTAATACAAAGGAAGGGAACTAGAAAGTTTATTTTAAAGTTATTCTCTCAACGAGGAGCTAAATGAAAATAAATAAATGCATGATTTCAGGAAGGTTTTGTTTTTTGAGCCTTTAATGAACGCAATAGACAAACAAACAATAAACAAACAACAGGCAAACAATAAGCAGAAACAAGATTATTTTATTAGGATATAATAAATAAAAGGTTTATTTCTCTTTCAATGAGAATCACTGAAGAGATAAACCGATTCTTTTGATCAGCTTTTTTTGTGATTTTATCTTCATTGTGTTTTTTCAGGATCAATTTTGCTATTGTGCTGTTTATTCCCAAGGGTTCCTCACTCCCCACAAATCCACACACACAGAATGCTTATTCCTCCCGTAGAAGCATGGAGTGTCTCTTTCTCTTCTTTTTACCTTTGCTGCTTATTTATACCCGTTTCCTGGACAACCATTCACCACTGACATACCAGTGTTGATTACCTTTCTCGTTTGCTTTGTGTGTTTCTGAGAGTGTGTGTGGGGGTGTTTGGGACTCCATATTTTCTTTGTCTTCCTTAGAAATCTCAAAAATGTAATTTTCTTCAAGAATTTATGTAGTTTTCATTCTTAAGGTTCCAGAGGTAAAATGAGTGAGCGATCTTTTTCTTCAGCAAATGGCTGAATATAATAGTTTTTCACATTTTCCCCAAAAAGTCGGCATGAATCATATTTGAAACGACACCTAACCCTTTGCATATTTGTGCAAACCATAGATCATGCCAGTGTTTGCCTCACCCTGACACTACGGCTGCGTCATTTTGTCTATGTGGTTATTTTTGAGCCATTGGCAGAAAAGACTGTCAGGAAGCAGGTCAGTTTATTAAGAAGTTGGCGATAATGATCTGATATTGATGAAGCCTTTTAGAAATGTTTACGACAGCATTTAAGAGAAGAGAAATGTTGCAAGGCTTGTATAGATAGTATAGATATATATTGTTACTGTTAGTATACATTTAGTTTGAGGTGGAAGTATTTATATGAAGTCCAAAATCATTTTAAAGCTTCAATGAATGACCAGGTACCCAGCCCTTCAACAGGCCGGGTACCTGAGGGCATCTAGTTGGCAGGGGAACCTGATATGTGTGCCAGCTGACCTGATTGCCATCACCCCTCCTGGCATGGTGATTTTATTTAGCTCCCCTTTGTGTTTGAAATTATTTTTTTAACTATTTGACTCAAATCTGCATCGAATTAGATGCATATTTGTGAGTGACATGAACACATGGAACACAAATTATTATCCAGAAATTCACTTTAAAACAAAATAACAAACTTTGCTGAATAAAATAAGTATCTTAAACTTAAGCCTTTCCTGCTTAGCTTAAAACTGTAAATATGAATATGAAACAATAAATAAATAGTGCACATTTTTGGTGAAACAGCAAACTTGTCCAAACTTGTAAACATATTTGTCCAAGGTGCACCGCCCGAAAAAGCAGTTTCAGCGTTTAAATTACTCCGTTCGTCCCCCATACTGCTCTGTTGTCTCCTGCTATCATCTCCATGAGCAACACCTGGCTCGACCAATGGGATGAGGGGATTCTGGATCGTTACAAATATGTCAGCTCATTGGTCATAACGCAGGACAGGGCCCGGGAATAAGTTTACCTTAAGTTTTGTATCTAAGGTGCCCTTGTGTTTCATTTTCCATTAGTTTTTTTTTACTATTTTTTATTCTTACAGTCATACGGGACAAAGTCATTCCTTTTTCACTAGATACAGGACAGGTACTTCTATATCTAAATACGGAACAATTCCGTTTTTCAAGGGACGGTTGGCAACCCTGTACTCAGCTGACTTTTCATGCTGTCTCTAAAGGAATGAAAGATTTTTTCCAAGCACTAAGCTCACTTAGCTGATTGCTCCTTCCTGTGTTTCCAAAAAGGCGACGGCAAAAGTAGTCCTGGGTTAGAATGCCAGGTTAGATTTTTCTTCATGGGTTAGTTAGCACGTTCTCACCGGTGCATATTCAATTCAATTCAATTCAGTTTATTTATATAGCGCCAAATTCACAACACATGTCATCTCAAGGCACTTTACAGTTCAACCAGATCATACAGTCAAATTGATACAAAGTTTTCTATCTAAGGAAAACCAGTTGATTGCATCGACTCATTGACTCAAATGCAATCCCCCACACTAAGCATGCTTGTAGCGACAGTGGAGAGGAAAAACTCCCTTTTAACAGGAAGAAACCTCCAGCAGAACCAGGCTCAGTGTGAGCGGCCATCTGCCGAGGCCGACTGGGGTTCAAGGAGACAGAAGCAGAGATACAAAAAGCAGCTGTAAAAGGCGGCCCCGTCCAGGAAACACACAGCCAGGCAGACGAGCTCCAAGGCAGCTCCCATGCCAGAGGACGAAGAGAGCACATCCACTCAGTCACGGTCAGAGAAACAAGACCACACTGGAAAACAGGCCGATCTCCAACATCTATAAACAAGGGTGTTGATAGAAGCAGCACAGCTGATGTTTCTTTCCAGGATGACGTCACAGCCAAACAGGAACAGACGAGGCAAAGCTGTTCCAGCTTTGCCTGGAACAGCTATTAATGTGACATATGATATCACATATGTGATATCATATGTCACATATGATATCACATATGTGACATATGTGATATCACATATATCACATATGTGATATATGTCCGGGACAGCCCGGACATATCTGGGCTGTCCGGGTTGTGCGGTGCCTGGGAAGCCGTGTGGGGTTAAGGGTTTTGCTCAGAGATTGAACCGCGTCCTTGCAACCTTCTCAGAGTACAAGTGCACTGCTCTAACCATTAGGCCAACACTCCCCGTGACCCAATGTGACTTGAAGAAGTCATATAGGAACCGGATCTGAACATGTGCGCTAACTTTGAACAGCCTGACCTGATCTGTTCAGATTCGGACCCCATTTACCAGCTTTGGGGGCTGCCATGACGTAACCCCCTGGATCTGAAAGCAGTATATATATGTGGACTCAGATCAAGTCAGGAATGCAACATCGCCCTAAAATAGTGAACTTGTAGGCCTCAATTAGAACAGTAAACCAGCAAAGTTTTTATTTGATAAGTTTTAATAGCGTCTCCTGTGCCTGCGTTTTGTCTTATTATCATGTTTCTTTCTTCCATCTTGCGAGTTTGAATATTTAGTTTTTTTTATTTATTCTTTCGTTTAAACTGTCATATTTATTTGGGCAGTTAATTAACTTTATGAACATAGTTTTTCTAACATAAAAGATAAACAACCAGAGCATCTAGGGCACTGAGGGGTCAAACACTTGACCAGTGTCTGATCCTCCAGCCAAGTTTCAGCGTTTAAGCTTTGTTGAGGCCCAGGAGGCATTCGGTGTAACATCAGAATAGGGCTGCCAAAAGTCATCCCTATTAGGGCCACTGACTGTCCAGCAGGTGTTAGAGCTTTCCCTGCTTAAGCATAGTTGATTCTGATGATTGCAGTTTATCAATAGTCTGTTAATCAGCTATAAATGGAAATGAGCTGTGTTGAAGCAGAAAAACCTCTAAAACCTGCAGGACAGCGGCCCTCGAGCGCCAGCTCTGAGCAACACCGCTTTAGAAATTCAGCAAGCTGATAATGGCCAACTTTGTTATGGAAACTCCACTAGAACATTTAGAGATGATTTTACAAAGTAGAATTGTTAAAAGATGAAGAACAAGCGGGATTATTCTCTTCAGAATAGTCTTTAAAAACGAGTGTCCTCAGTCAGGGGCTTTGCTGAATCCTCTGTGGCATAGCTAAAAGGGATTCTAACAACATTTTGTAGAAAGCCTTAATGTATGAGTTTCAACAGCTGTTTAATTCACTTCAGGATTAATATTTATTTAATTGAATCAGAAAGAAATACATTCCATTTTTTGTGGAGCCGACAGCTGGACTGTTTAAGGTTAATGTTTAGATTTAAAGGAAAAGTCTGGTTAGCAAGGAAAAATCAATGGATCCTTATTTATATCTAAAACTAATATGTTCGCGGTCATTTAATGAATTTAAAGTTAATCTGTAAAAAAATTAAAACAATAATTTTTGTCGTCATCACTGACTCTGGAAGCGCCCATTTTTGCCCAAATCTAGTAGCCCCTCCCTCCTGCCATCTTCCAGCAGTGACGTCACGGTGCAGTAAGTCTAGCGCCATTCTCCCCGCTTTTGGACCTTATAACCATCACTGCTCCCTACAAACCAAAGGATACTGGCAAAACCAAAGGATACTGGCAAGAAGGATCTGCGATTACGCTCCTTTGTGCGTTTAAGACGCAGTAGTCTGTTACGGAAACGGCTATCCAGTTCTGCAGCAGCTTCATGCCTGGGGAGGAAGACGCTGTCCAACACTGATGATATGTCTACCAGAGTATTTCTACCACAACCTGTTCTGGATAGAGGAGGCATTCTAAAAGAGAGCTGAGCTTCCAGATTAGTTTATTAAATCGTTTCCTCTCGGCTGCAAATAATCTGCTGATCTAACAAACTAGACTATGGAAGATGACTCATGCCACTACAGGATTAGAGGAATAGTCCGGTGAGCAAGGAATAATCAATGGATCATTATTTATATATAAAACTAATACGTTTACGGTGATTTATTGAATAACAACAATAATTTTCGTTGATCACTGAGTCTGGGAGTGGCCATTTTTGCCCAAATATAGTAGCCCCTCCCTCCTGCCATCTTCCAGCAGTGACGTCACGGTGCGGTAAGCCTAGCGCCATTCTCCCCGCTTTACAAGCTAAATCAATGGGAACTACTAGACACATCTGCAATCAACAACAATTATTGAAGATTTCCAGAGGACTTCACCATTGAAATTCACCAGAGCTATAGTGAAACTGACAATGCCCACGTGCATGGCAGCTGGATGTTGGAATACATCGGGTTAAAGCGAGAAAAAAAAAAAAAGAGTTATTCCACCTTTCTGATTCCTGATCCTCCACGGACAGGTTCGTTGTTGGATCGCCAACTTGAAGAGGGAGGATTTGCCATCGAACTTCTGGCCAGAGAAAAAACACATAATATGTAGCCAACATTTGGAAGAAGAATGTTTTCAAGATGACTTGGATAATAGCGCGTTGTGACAAACACCAGATACAGCACTGGGACTTGATCAACAGCCGATACCGCACCGTGACGTCACTAACCAGTAGGTGGCAGTAGTGTTCTTTGACAAACATGGATGCCTCCAGTAAAGCACATTCAGATGTAAATTACTCTGAAATAAAAATTTCCTTTAAGGCAAACATCTAAATGAGTAGCAATGATCAAAATAAAACAGTTTAGAAGGGTCTTTCTGCAGTTTTGGTCTTTTCCTGTGCTGGAATTTCTTTCTGATTTAAGATCTTGTCAATGTAGCTTTGAACGGCTTCACAGAATAAGAACTAACTAGTTCATCAGGTACTGTCAATATAGCAAACTATTCCTTCTTCGTGTTTATCTGTTCCTTTTGTTGTAAAATTCTGATATTGATATTTTCAGAAACTTCTGGGACACTTTGTTTTTTTAGAACATGATAAAAAAAAGTTTGAAGTTTTGTTTTTCTAGTGTTTTCTTTTTAAATAAACCAAAATGTATTTGTCATTTTCTTGGTTTCATTCAGTGTTAATTT
The DNA here is from genome assembly GCF_016077235.1 of Cyprinodon tularosa. Taxonomy (NCBI): domain Eukaryota; kingdom Metazoa; phylum Chordata; class Actinopteri; order Cyprinodontiformes; family Cyprinodontidae; genus Cyprinodon; species Cyprinodon tularosa. Next base: position 407,049 of record NW_024038092.1, read on the forward strand.
GCTCACTGTTTCCAACACCGGACATCAACGGTTCAGATCTATGTAGTTTCTACAGTATGTTCCTTAATCCAATCATCACGCCTGATGTTCCTCCTATCTTCGATGGCCCTTTGGCTGAAGCATCTGGTTTATTTCCTTCTATCTTGTTGAGTTTACTTTGGTTTGGTTCAGTTTCATGTAACTGAACCAAATAGTTCAGCTGTGTATGATTTCCTTGTCCTTTATGCAAGAGCTTCAAAGAGTCTAAACAAAGGTCAAGTTACTGTAAAGCAACCCCTCAGTACTGCAGTTCTTCAAGATTTCACATTCAAAGCTTCCTGTTCTGTTTACAGTAATGTAAGGACTGCTAGTGAAACTGATTTGTAAGAACTATTGGCATTATTCATAATGGCTTCTTCTGACAATCCTTTACAATTCTGTCACTTTATTTCAGTATTATTACAGAAGCAGCCATTTAAAATGGCCCTTCCCAATGAAACACTAGCCGAACGGCAGCCCACTTCCCTGCAGCTCCCAGCAAACTTGGCTGGTCTTTGGCTGGTCTTTGGCTGGCGCTTGGCTCATCCTTGGCTGGTCTTTGGCTGGTCCTTGGGCAGTGCTTGGCTGGTCCCCTACACTTCCTTTTTAAACATCAATATTTGTACTAAAATATTCTTTCTGTCATGATTTGTGGACATTAAGATCCAAAGAGAAGCATCATCTCCCTGTAATTCAGTGAAAGAGTGGAGTCAGGGTAAAAAAAAAAATTGCACGCCCGGAGAAGGAGGGGGTCCCTCCAGTGGCTGGAATTTGGAGGGGGTTTTGCTGGGAGTTATAGGGAAGTGGGCTACCATTCGGCTGGCATTTGACTTTGGAGGGCCATTTTGAATGGCTGCTACTGTATGAGGGGTTGCTGATGATGTAACAGGCTCAGAGTTGTCTTATTCAGAAAGCTGTAAAGTTTCACTAATTTAACCTACTTGAAACAAATCATGTTTTTTTTCTGTTTATTCTGGTGATGTTTTTACAGTAACTTGATGACAGACTCTATGTGGTCCTAATATCAGACATTACCAATAGCCTGATGTTGGCTGTTATATTTCAAGCATCAATAGGGCTGGAAGATACCTTATAGAATAATGTATCTCTTGGTTTCAGTAAAATTATGTATTTTTAATGTCAACATATAAATAAAATAAAAGCCTCATAGCTGATGCTTGTACAACATAATGATTATTTTGCCCAGTTGATAAAAACCCTGCAATATACCATTTTAGAAATACAGGTGCTGGTCATAAAATTAGAATATCATGAAAAAGTAGATTGATTTCAGTAATTCCATTTAAAAAGTGAAACTTGTATATTATATTCATACATTACATACAAACTCATATATTTCAGATGTTTATTTTGTTTAATTTTGATGATTACAAATGACAACAAATGAAAATCTCAAATTCATCATATCAGAAAATTAGAATATTGTGAAAAGGTTCAAAATTGATGGCCCCTGGTGCCACACTCTAATCAGCTAATTAACTCAAACCACCTGCAAAAGCCTTTAAATGGTCTTTCAGTCTAGTTCTATAGGCTACACAATCATGGGGAAGACTGCTGACTTGACAGTTGTCCAAAAGACGACCATCGACACCTTGCACAAGGAGGGCAAGACACAAAAGGTCATCGCTAAAGAGGCTGGCTGTTCACAGAGCTCAGTGTCCAAGCACATTAATAGAGAGGCGAAGGGAAGGAAAAGATGTGGTCGAAAAAAGTGTACAAGCAAGAGAGATAACCGCACCCTGGAGAGGATTGTGAAACAAAACCCATTCAAAAATGTGGGGGAGATTCACAAAGAGTGGACTGCAGCTGGAGTGAGTGCTTCAAGAACCACCACACACAGACGTATGAAAGACATGGGTTTCTGCTGTCGCATTCCTTGTGTCAAGCCACTCTTGAACCACAGACAGCGTCAGAAGCGTCTTGCCTGGGCTAAAGAGAAACAGGACTGGACTGCTGGTGAGTGGTCCAAAGTCATGTTCTCTGATGAAAGTAAATTTTGCATTTCCTTTGGAAATCAAGGTCCCAGAGTCTGGAGGAAAAGAAGAGAGGCACTTCATCCACGTTGCTTGAAGTCCAGTGTAAAGTTTCCACAGTCAGTGATGGTTTGGGGTGCCATGTCATCTGCTGGTGTTGGTCCATTGTGTTTTCTGAGGTCCAGGGTCAACGCAGCCACATACCAGGAAGTTTTAGAGCACTTCATGCTTCCTGCAGCTGACCAACTTTTTGGAGATGCAGATTTCATTTTCCAACAGGACTTGGCACCTGCACACAGTGCCAAAGCTACCAGTACCTGGTTGAAGGACCATGGTATCCCTGTTCTTAATTGGCCAGCAAACTCTCCTGACCTTAACCCCATAGAAAATCTATGGGGTATTGTGAAGAAGAAGATGCAATACACCAGACCCAACAATTCAGAAGAGCTAAAAGCCACTATTAGAGCAACCTGGGCTATCATAACACCTGAGCAGTGCCACAGACTGATCGACTCCATGCCACGCCGCATTGCTGCAGTAATACAGGCCAAAGGAGGCCCAACTAAATACTGAGTGCTGTACATGCTCATACTTTTCATGTTCATACTTTTCAGTTGGCCAACATTTCTATAAATCCTTTGTTTTTATTGGTCTTCAGTAATATTCTAATTTTCTGATATGATGAATTTGAGATTTTCATTTGTTGTCATTTGTAATCATCAAAATTAAACAAAATAAACATCTGAAATATATGAGTTTGTATGTAATGTATGAATATAATATACAAGTTTCACTTTTTAAATGGAATTACTGAAATCAATCTACTTTTTCATGATATTCTAATTTTATGACCAGCACCTGTATGGCTTCAAAAAAGCAAAACAGCAAAAGTACATAAAACCCAGGAAATCAGCCAGTGACTAACCTGTCATGATGGACTCTTATGTATATTTATTTAACAGAAATATAATCTCACCCTTATGGATGAAAATTAGAGCGTGATATATGTTGATATTAAAAAGGTTTCCATCATCAAGCAGCAATAGATGGCCAGACCTGACACTGATGTTCATAGAAACTCATCATGAAAGCAGAGAGGAAGAAAGAGAGGAGAGGGAAACGTGAAATCTCCCTCAACATCCATTTTGCTCAACAGATTTATGACACTTGAGTTTCCCCTCCTGGATATCCAGCCTGTCTATACTTCCTGCTTAAAACAGACTCTGGATCAGATTACTGACTCCCGCCTTTGCCTCCTCCCTTCTGGATTGTTCAGTCCTCACCCTCCGTGATCCTCACCCTTCTGTTCCTTGACCACACTCTGGTTTATTGGATTGGATCTCTCTGCCTCGTCTGTCTCATCATCTGTGCGCTAAACCTTTTTTCTCTGCACATTGATCACTAATATAATATTTTAACACAATATATGCTGCAGCTTTCACCACTGGATAGAAAAACTGATCTATTATTTCCTCCATGTTCCAATTTTATTCATCTTTTAAAGTTATTACTATTTTATAACATTTCACAAACACGTTTTTTCTAAATAAACGCAGTTTTCTCATCTCTGTATCCATTAAAGTCAGTCTATTATTTCAGTCAAATCGAAATTTACAATACAAAAAAAAAAAAAAAAAAAAACTCAAGAAAGTTTTGAACACTTTTCTGCTTCATCTGATAAATGTAAGTTATTATCTGGCCCTGGGCGCTTATTATTTTGCAAAAGTAGCCCCTTGGCAAAGCAAGATTAGCATCCCTGCCCTGCGGGTATCAGAAAGAAACGAGGCTTATTTAGCTGCTTTAAAATCCACATAGTAAACACAAATGCAGACGCAGGGAGAAAATCCCAAACTTACCTTCCAGTGGAATTTAAAATTAGGTCTTTAATGTCAGAATCACTACAACATAAATTAGATGGGACTCATTATTATCATTATTATCATTATAGGCTTTTCAGTAAGAAATTAAGAAAGACAAAATCTTCATACATCATCAGGTAATATGTTTCTGGGAAACTTTTCAACCAACATCTTTTCTTTATTTAGATTAAGTTTCTACCATCTCTGCATGAATGTTAGGGGCATTCATCAGCAGTCTGTGGCACATGGGCATTAGTGATGAGCTTCTTGGGGCCCTAAAGGCCCCACAGGCTATATCAAACTACTGGAATACGTCTTGAGGTTCTTACACTGTATAGTCTTTGATATGGACCATGGCATGGGTGTAGTGAACCTAGAGATGTATACATGCAGGATTATCAGCCCTACTACATCTGGTGCAGTTTTTAGCTCTGTCTATTTAACAAGTCTGTTTTATTTTTTATCAGAATGATGGAATATGATTACTGTTACCTAAAGAGCTGTCACACTAAATGCTGTCAGATTATGCTCTTGGTCTTGTTGAAATGACAGAAGTTTCTGAATTAATAACCACTTTCATTTTGAATTAAAACAGTACTTCACATGTGTTCATCCTTGATTGATCAGGATTGAAAGCTTATAGTACCCAGGGAGCTCTGGGGTTTAGGGTCCAACTTAGAGACCCAGAATCAGTGGTGATTTATCACTTAAAACTAGGAAAGATAAACTTTCCCTGCAAACATTGTAACATTATTGGTCAAATATACATTATCAAAATTCATAATATAGTCATTAAACTGCATTAAATATGCACTAAAATGGGGTTGATTTCATGACTATTTAGTGCATTAATTAGCTGTTTATTCTCCTCTCTGCTCTGGAGCAGCAGCCTCTAAATTCCTGCTGAGGTTTGAGCCTCTGTCTATTGAGGTGAGCAGAGAGAAACTAGAGATTGGATAACACGCCAAACTATGTCACTTCCTGTGAGGCTAATCCGCTTAGGGGGTCTATGGAGTAGGGCCGAGAGGCGAATCATCCAGGCATATCGATACTCCATGCAGTAACAATGTAATTACCAAACATTTTGAAGGTACTGGGATGTACATTTGGGCACGGAGGACCTCAGACATTTGGATATTAAAGGTCTTATATATACACCTCCTCAAAAAAATTAAAGGAACACTTTGTAATCAGAGTGTAGCATCAAGTTAATTAAACTTCTGGGATATTGATTTGGTCAGGTAAGTAGCAGAGGGGGCTGTTAATCAGTTTCAGCTGCTTTGGTGTTAATGAAATTACCAACAGGTGCACTAGAGGGGAAACAACGAGACGACCATCAAAACAGGAATGGCTTTACAGGTGGAGGCCACATTTTTTCCCCTCCTCATCTTTTCTGACTCTTTTTGCTAGGTTCACTGCCACTACTGTTAGCATGAGGCGCTACCAGAACCCTGTAGAGGTTGCACAGGCAGTCCAACTCCTCCAGGATGGCACATCAATACGTGCCATTGCCAGAAGGTTTGCTGTGTCTCCCAGCACAATCTCAATAGCATGGAGGAGATTCCAGGAGACAGGCAGTCACTCCAGGAGAGCTGGACAGGGCCGTAGAAAGTCTACAACCCATCAGCAGGACCACTATCTGCTCCTTTGTGCAAGGAGGAGCAGGAGGAGCACTGCCAGAGCCCTACAAAGTGACCTCCAGCAGGCCACTGGTGTCAGAAACAGACTTCACAAGGGTGGCCTCAGGGCCACACGTCCTCTAGTGGGCGCTGTGCTCACTGCCCGGCACCGTGGAACTCGATTGGCATTTGCCACAGAAAACCGGTATTGGCAAGTCGGCCACTGGCGCCCTGTGCTTTTCACAGATGAGAGCAGGTTCACCCTGAGCACGTGACAGATGTGAAAGGGTCTGGAGAAGCTGTGGAGAACGTTATGCTGCCTGTCAGCATGACCGGTTTGGTGGTGGATCAGTGATGGTCTGGGGAGGCATATCCATGGAGGGACGCACAGACCTATACAGGCTAGACAACGGCACCCTGACTGCCATTAGGTATCGGGATGAAATCCTTGCACCCATTGTCAGACCCTATGCTGGTGCAGTGGGTCCTGGGTTCCTCCTGGTGCACGACAATGCCCGGCCTCATGTGGCGAGAGTATGCAGGAGGTTCCTGGAGGATGAATGAATTGAAACCATTGATTGGCCCCCACGCTCGCCTGACCTAAATCCAATAGAACACCTCTGGGACATTATGTTTCGATCCATCCGACGCCGCCAGGTTGCACCTCAGACTGTCCAAGAGCTCAGTGATGCCCTGGTCCAGATATGGTAGGAGATACCCCAGGAAGCCATCCGTCATCTCATTAGGAGCATGCCCCGACTTTGTCAGGGATGCATACACGCACGTGGGGGCCATACAAATGACTGAATACCATTTTGAGTTGCTGCAATGAAATTTCAGCAAAATGGACTAGCCTGCTGCATCATTTTTTCACTGTTATTTTTGGGGTGTCTTTGAATTCAGCCCTCTATAGGTTGATCATTTACATTTCCATCAAATGATGTGGCATCCTTTTGCTCCTAACACATCACCCAGTCCATATCAGTAGAAATAAACGGCATGATTTTTCCCCATTGAGATCTGATGTGTTTTCAAAGTGTTCCTTTAATTTTTTTGAGCAGTGTATATATTTTTTAACCATGTGTCTTTATTGTCACATTTATCTGCTAGGATCACACATGCTTGACTTAAAGCTACAGTGTGTAATAATTACAGGGATATACAGTCAGAAATCTAATATATTATACATAACTATGTTATTTATCATCATCTACGAGCTCAGCCTCTTAACCTTAATATTTGCGTTGCCTTAGAATTCGTTATTTATAATTACATAGGAGCGGGTCTCGCAGCCATGGATGCAGACATCTTTGTGCTACGGCAGCGCAGAGCCAACAAACTAGCGATTGCGAGATCACCCATTACGCTCAAAAGTAACTACGGCAAGTTGAGAGAGATGAACTGAGACGGTACTGAACAATAGATGGCAGTATTAAAATTATCTATGTAAACAAACCTCATTACTTGAGAAGGTAGGTGATGCGGACGTCGTGGAAGACATTTTGTCCCGTAACGCTCGCCGTACTGTTGGGGGGGAGAAGCGGTGGGGGGGAGATGTTCATGTTGCTGCGGTCTGCAGTCTGGACGTTAGATGTCGCTGAAAATTACACACTGTAGCTTTAAGCTTTGCCAATTAACTGTTTTAACCCATGATACAACATAATAGTGATTTTCTGTAAATTGTCTTTATTACGTCCAGTAGACAGATTTATTAATCCAGTAGACAACCCTACCCTAACCATAAGTAAATGTTAGTTAAATATTTTCTTATATGGTTTTGTAAAATGTGCTCTCTGTCAATACCTGAAAGACCAACAGAAAACAATCACATTTAGAATTCAGGGCAGCACTGAGAAGCAGTGGTTGGTGTTGTTGGCTGTGAGAGCGGTCTAGGTGAGTCCAGGCTTCTCCCTGGCTTTCCTCCTGCAGTTCAAGATTCATTTATCTCTACATTGCCCTTAGTTTTTTAGCCAATTACAATGATTTTAAAGGAGAAATTCAAACTTGTGAAAGTTCTTTAAATATGAAATTATTACGTACTGTTCAATAAATGATACGTTTTTTTAATTCAGAGTAATTTTCATTTGAATGTGCTTTACTGGAGGCATCCATGTTTGTCAAAGAACACTACTGCCACCTACTGGTTTGTGACGTCACGGTGCGGTATCGGCATGGGCATTGATAGTTTCACTATAGCTCTGGTGAATTTCAATGGTGAAGTCCTCTGGAAATCTTCAATAATTGTTGTTGATTGCAGATGTCTCTAGTAGTTCCCATTGATTTTGCTTGTAAAGCGGGGAGAATGGCGCTAGGCTTACTGCACCGTGACATCACTGCTGGAAGATGGCAGGAGGGAGGGGTTACTGTATTTGGGCAAAAATGGCGCCTCTTGACTTAGTGATCACGAGACAGAAGCGGACATAGAGAAAAGGCATAAATATAAAAGGCAACTGTCAACCAGCTCAGGGAATGCATCAGAGGATGAAGAGAGCACATCCTGTTAGTCACAGTCAGAGAAACAGGACTACACTGAATAAAAGGCAGATCACACACATCTATAAACAAAGGTGTTTCACGTTATCCTATCTTGCCGTTATTATTAAATTTATCTTTACAATCATGCACACCCCGATGTCTACTTACTGCTTCTCCAAACAATTACATTTCTTCTACAAATCATGACAATTACATCCTATTACTGGGGCATATCAAGAGTTGAGCTTGTTTGATGTTGTTATTGACTCAAACATTAAAATACTAAATATGCCTTAACATACAAGCATAGACAGCACATGGAATTAGTGCAATCTTTAAAGGTATCAAGTTTCTGCTTATAATATGATTTAGAATGGTCAGTCATAATAATTAAAAAGGGAGGAAAATCATAAATTTGTATGTTCCTACTGTACATCTTGTCCTGTTCAGAAAGATTGACCTGAGGTGAAATTCTTAAGACGCTATAAAAATATCTTCCCTGTGGCAATGGTGGCTATTGTATACTTTTGCCGGTATAAGATGTGGTACTTATCTGAGCTGTATTGTAAATGTGATAAACGTTTAAGAATTTGCTTCTTTATAATGCATGCACTCACTCACATATAAACTATACATCTGTAGAGAAGAAGGCAGCATGTGGAGTATCATTGTACGTCCGAAGGTAATTTCAACTGAAGAGATGAGGCTGCTGGTGTGTACACATAAAATGTACATGTAATATCATGCACACTTGCATGCATATGGTGGTTAAGTAACTCTATAAACAATATAATCGTATTTCTGACAGATTCTGGATGAAGATCAGTGCAGTTTTACTTAAGGTTGTAGAATCGCTGCTATTTCCGCCTTCACCTAATTTGAGTCTCTGTGCAATTATTCTTTTCTGTTTCCTTTTTTTCTGTGGCCCCATGTTTGTCTTTGATAAAGTTAACAAACTTATTGATTCTGGAAAAAACTAAAATACTTTTTATCAATAAATATTTGTGATAAAGGGAATTCATTCAAGTCCACATTGCTTATCTTTAGTTTCAAAAAAGCAATCTAGTAATGTGTTTTAACCGATGCTTAGATATCAGAAAGCATATTTTTTTACATACTAATGTAAAATATGAATATGTTAGACATTTTCAGCCTTCAGAAAGCTCTAGTCTAGTTTATTTTCTATGTATTTTGAGAATGCAGTAGGCATTTTGTAAATTGTAACATTTAGACCTATTTTTCCACAACATGGCCACTCTGAATATTGACTGTAAAGGTGAGAAACATATTTAGTTTGTGTCTGTCTATCAAAAATATTTTATGTCTGAAGCTCTGAAAGAAAAAACATCCCTCCATTCCAATAAGCATCCACATATGTTAAAACTTCCAATCTAATCCTATTCCTGTTGGCAAGAACACCTTAGCTAAGAGTTGAAATAGAGGACTAAATATGATTAGCGCCAGAGAGAAAAGAGTCAGCTCAGACAAGTCCAAAGGTGGAAAATCACCACCCAGCCATCACAGCTGAAACAAATACAGGTTACAAGCTTGTTCAAAACAGTAATTGGGTTTCCTGCAGCTGTTTTGTCTGGACTTTTGGTGATAAGAATACTAAACACCTTCCCCACAAGAAGTTTAAAATTCTAACAATATAAATTACTTGAAGACAAGACATTATGGGAAACTTAGGACTTTTTTTCCCAGCGTTTTATTTTTATTACCCTGTCACAAGTACAGTACCATGAAATGAACTGTCCGCATTTAAACCATCCCCTTTGGGAGCAGTGAGCTGCCATTGTGCGGTGCCCAGGGAGCAGTGTGGGGTTAAGGCTCTTTTTGCTCAGGGACCTAGTGGCAGTCGGTGGGAGTCAGTTTCAAACTCACAACCTCAGGATTCCAAGCTCTAAGGACACAACATGTTGGACAGGGTCCAGAGAAACAGCTTTAGGAAAGAAGACTAATTTCCTTCGTTATGCAGTATACACACACACACACACACACACACACACACACACACACACACACACACACACACACACACACACACACACACACACACACACCCATGTTGTGTCACAATATCCTTGTGGGGACCTTCCATTGACTTCCATTCATTTCCCACTAATTTATATGGCCTAACCATGACCCTTGCCCTAACCCTAACCATTACCGACACATACCTATCCCTACACCTAACCTAAACTCAATTCACACCTGAGTCCTTAACCTAACCCCCACCCCAAGAAGAGAAACTTTCCTTATGGGGACCAGTTGTTGGTCCCCACAAGTACCTATGAGTCCCCAAAATGTAGCATATTCCTAGGAAATTGTCCCCACCAGGTATTAAAGACATGGCCACACCCACGTGCACACACACACACACATATATATATTGGACACATGTTCTCATTCAAAGATTTTTTTCATTTTTATGACTATGACAATTGAAGATTCACACTGAGGGCAAACTATGAATTAACACATGTGGAATTATATACTTAACAAAGAAGTGTGAAACATCTGAAAATATGTCTTTCATTCTAGGTTCTTCAAAGTAGTACGGACAGTACACTCTTGGCATTCTCTTGATGAGCTTCAAGAGGTAGTCATTTGAAATGGTTCCCTGGATGGGAAGTGAAACATCTTCAAACTTGGAAACAAAGTTTGTTTTTTTTTTTTTGAATGACTGTGACCTGGATGACTGAGAACCTTCACCTGCATATCCTATGTAAACCAGTATGGCATTGGCTTCTAGTCGTTAAATTTAAAATATGTTCTGGTTTGAGTGTATTAGTAACTTATGTTTGGTATATTATATTTGAATTATATATTTTGGAAATTAATGTTATCACTTCACTAGACATATGTAGTATGAAGGTTAAAGCACATATTTTCGGGTCACACATTGATAAGTTCAGTTATATTGAAATATTTACATTGCTGTTGGTCTGATGGCGATCCATAGCAGGGCTATTGACAGTGTAAACACAGAATTTTATTAATTATTTTGAGCTAAAAAGAATAGTTTAATGTTTCCACAATCATTTTTCTCTTGTGAATTTTCTGTCTTCATCTGTAATACTGTATGTACCCAACACTGTTGTAGGAAATCCTCTGGGAATCTAAAATATCACCCATGACCCTAACCACACCTTTCTAAGCCTCAATCATCATGTAGGCTGAGTCATCTCTAAATAGTAACTGCAGCAATTCTATGTGAGGCTTGACATGTGATTTTCTTTGAGCAAACTGGGTCAACAAAAGACCACAAACAAGGTAATGACATATAAAAGGATAATAAGTCAGTATATCACCATCAGACCTGTCTGAGTGTATTTGTCATCAATAAGAAAACACAAACATCAGTCAGTCAGGACAGATTATATTTGCATTGCCTTTCCCTGTTTGCAAATCTCACGTGTGCAAATAAGCAATGGTTGCTTGTTCGCTCTTTCAAATTAGATTTTGAGGGGTTCCAGTCGGTATAGTGAAAAAAAAATTACAATAAGAGCTGGCTATTATTTATAGGCCCATAATGCTCTTATACAACACAAAGAAAAGTGTTTAATTAATCCTAGGAAGGTGCACCTTGAGACACAGAATATTCAAATGTATCCTGCTCTTCACATAGACGTCATGTTTGGAGCAAGGCGTTTGACCCACATGCAGAGAACACACAAGGAGAAGTTTGAATTCAGATCAAAAGGTTTTATTTTCCCTTTGAAACTGATAGCAAAAAACAGAGAAGGAATGAATATAGTTATGGAGGAGCCTCTGGAGCTGGATCGTCCTTGTACTGAAGGCAGAAAAGGTTAGCGGATGGTTTAGATTCAACGTGGGAACCTAATTCAGACAGGAGCTTTCTGATTAAGCAGGGTGTTTTTGCCAGGGAGGACTGGAGTTGGGAGCTGGAGGTTTTCTCAGCGATCGCAGGTGGGCGAGTCGTTGGAGGGCAGGCAGGTCTTTCCAGGTTTTTGGCAGAGAAGCAGTACCTTGCCGGATATGGAGTTTTTTCCAGGAGTTTCTTCAGCGGAGTTTTTTTTTTTTGAAGACGTTTCTCTTCCCATCCAGGAAGCTTTTTCAATTCAAAATGTCAGAATTAACGTTTAGTTTGAGGCTTTTTAGAGTAGACCAAAAACAAAGCCTCATTTTGGCTTAAAAAAACATGCAAATTGAAACGGACGAGCGGGTCCACCCTTTTGGATTGGGGGTTGTTTGGTTTCTTTGTTAGCCTGTAATACACTAATGGAATTGTTGGCCTGGCTGAAGTGCCTTCTATGTCTCCTTTTTGGAGACAATAGCTACGTTTACATGGACACAAATAATCGGATTGAAGGCCTGATCAGATCAAAAATATTTCATGTAAACATGTCAGACTGAAGATTCTAATCCGATTCGGTCCAATCGGAAATAAATTTAATTCCGAAAGAGAGAGGTGGTTTTTGCCGATCGCCATTTCGATTGGCGTCCATGTAAACACCCATTCGGATCTGAAGAGTAAAATAATCTTCACTGCGCATGTGTGCAACGTCAGCGTGACGTTTTTCCGCCTTATCAACAACAGGAAACCACCGGTCGCTCTCGCTCTCGCTGTGAACAACATGGCGGGAGGAGTCTAGGAACGCCGACTTATACACTCAAGTTCATTTAAAGCTGCAGGAAGCAGGAATTTATCCTCCTCCTCTTCCTCTTTTCTCTCTCCACAGCCCACTCGCTCTCCCACGCCGGTTCAATCGCTCATTCTCTACATTTTCTCTCGGACATTTCGCTGCCAAGCGCTTTTTTCCTCCTCTCTCCGTTTTTCTTTCCGCTCGCCCCGAGCGCATCGTTTGTCAGGCCTCCCAAAAACCAGACGCAGACAGAACTGCCAAGTTTGGCAGGAAGTTCTGCGCATGCTTAAAAGATTTAATCTGATCCAACGCTTGGTACATGTATACACAAGTCATGATCGGATCATTTCATTTAGTGTCCATGTAAACGGAGATTTTGAATTTCCGATCAACCAAGGTTTGGATCGGATCGGGGAAATTTTGCGCATGTAAACGTAGCTATAGACAGGTTTCGGGTATTACAGGCTAACAAACCACTGGACTTTGTTTCCAAGTTTGAAGATTTTTCGCTGATTTTCAGCTGTTGTTTCTCATGTCTTATGGTAGGGAGATGCTCATCTTTTAGCCATGGTAATCTACTCCTTTTTAGGGTTTTCACAAACACACAGAATCTGTCAGGGGAGTTTGAGCTGCTGTTGCTATATATTTAGTTCATAATTCTTCTTTGGTTCGCTTTCAACATTTGATACTTTTTGCCAAAACCTGCCGTGAGCTATGCTTATGGGATTCATACAGAAAAGAGTTTTATCATTTGTTTGCCTTCTTATTTGACATGATGGATAATAATTGGAAGAAAAACCATATTTTGAAGAGCCATCTCTGGGGTTTTGGAGGGATATCGCAATACCAGAAGCCGCAGGGGAGAACCTGGGAGGGGAGGCAGGAAATCGGTCTGTTCCGGGTCATTTCTAGGCACTCGGCTGTAACAGGCCAGAGAAATGTGTCATATCATCATGGATTAAGCCTGTGCAGCTTAGCACAAAGGTTGCTTTAGGTGCTCAGCACAGAGAGGACCTGATATCTCAAGCTTTGCAAATCAAAACCACATCTTGTTCAGAACGACTGTTAAATACTTCTGTTTTTTTTCTGGTTTCCTATTAAAGTAGCTATTAGACAAAATCTGGTTTCGCTGTGTATTGGATGAACCAGTAAACATAGTCTTAAGAATCATTTCTTAAACTTGTTATTTCTTCAACCACTTTAGGATCAAATTGGTCCATTATAGCCAGAGATGCTGTATTCATTTACCACTTTCTAACTATTTATATTTTCATATCTAAATTAACATAGAAACCCGACTTCAGTGAATTTCACAGAAACAACCAGAAGGAAATATTTTAAATTTATTGCAGATTTTTTTTATTGCTTGCAGAGCGACATATATGTCTATGATAAACGTTTTGTCCTGTCTGTAAAACCTTATTTACTGTAGTTTTTCAGTCACATTATCTTCTCTTCAAACTCAATAAATACCAATTAGGCAGTCAATTGTCTAAGGCTGCAGTGCAGTTTATAAGAAAAGCTGTAACCATGATGTGACAGAGCAGCAGGGAGAGACAAAGTGGCCTCGGCAGGTGAACCAGTAGAGATAATGTGAACCTCTCCTTTCGTCAGTGATCACTTATTAGCACTTTTCCCCTGAGAAATTAACAGGAGTCATTACACAGTGCTCAGACAGTGAGAGCGAGGGAAGGGAGGGAATATTATTGAATATCAGGAGCAAATCACCCATGTTCTATGACTCCATTATCATGTGACCTCAAGAAATATCAAAAGAAAGGCTCACAAAGACAGAAATCTGCATTTCACATTCAAAAAGAACTTTTTTTTTTATTATTTATCTAAGCTTCAATGATATCACATACCTGCATCTTATACTGTAGATCATAACCTCTAGTTGTGTTTATTACTTGTTTTCGTTGCTTATTGTTAATGTGGATAAATTCCCATTTAGCAACATTCCACTAAGTAGAAAAATACAAAGTAGTCTCATGCATTTCTATAAAAAAGTGGATACAATGTAATTAATCAATATTATTATGCATCATAAAAGAACATTTAACTTGACTCATTTATTCAGAGACTGAATATTTAAATACTTTTACATGGAAATTCTTCAGTTCAGTTTATTTCTGTAGCAGGTTTGTAATTTGGTTATAAAAGATTCAAAAAGTATATGTTATTTGTAGACTATTGTTACTAGGGGTGGGCATTTATTGTCTATTGTAATTGGGGTAAGTTTCTAGTCATAATAATAATTTTGACTTATTGTCTCAGCGATAAATTAGAATTAATGATGATTAAAACTTGAGAAACTGGCTGAATCTTCAGTATTTTTACTATTTTTCTTTTTATTCCTTCTTTTTTTCCCCTCTGGGATATTTACAAATTTACAGAACGTGATTTCCTGCAGTTACTACAACATGTTTAGTGATATAAATCATACTTTTCATGTAACTGCTCTCCAGAAAAAGCTGAATAAAATGTCTATCTTCTTCAACATTGCTATTTGTCTCTGTGGGGCTGTGATGGCTTTGATAAGCAGTCACAGGTTCTACAGAAAAACTGCAAAGAAGCAATATTTTTTTCTCATTCTAATGATTGCTTTATTATTATCATGATATGATGATAAGATTTTAAGTACATATCTCCCAGCTCTAATTGGTAGCAAGTAAGAATAGTACTACCAAAAAACATATTTTTTTCACAGGACAAACCAAGTGTGGATATTATTTGCCTAACAGCCAAATCTGATTGGATGATCTGGTGAACTGGAAAGTGCCTTGAAATAAATGGAGTTATTTACTAAATGGAACTGGGGAGGTATTTATTTTTATTTAATTTTTAATACCTAAGATTAGTTTACAATTACTTAACAGCTGTTCTATCCACAAGGATTTCCTGTATAGACAAATAAAAACTGGGGGAAAAAAAAAAAAAGAATTTTCAATATGAAATAAACAGATGTGCAATTTGAGACATATATTTAGATGTGTTTGCAGTTTTGTATAGGTATGCAGTTTTATCCATGTAAACAATAAGTGGCCATGTCTGTGTGTGAGGGTGTGGATGGGTTTTACCTACAATGTGGGGACCGTGGTTTGTAAATTATCCTACATTGTGGGGACTTAAAGTTAAATATGGTCCCCATGTTGTAAACTTTTCTTCTTTGAATTGGTGTTAGGTTTAGGTCTAAGCTGTGAATTGAGTTTAGGGTTAGGTATATGTTGGTAATAGTTAGGGTAAGGCTCTGGCTCTGGGTTAGGACATATGCCATGAATGTAAGTCAGTAAAATGTCCCCAGTTGTCATGAAAACAGAACTGGTTTGATATTATTAGACCTTCACACAGCTTCAGTAGTTTTATAGTTGGACGTAACAGGCTTTTGTGTGGCTGTGATCTTTTTTCCAATTGGCTAAGCATCCGTCCCTCTGGGAGCTGCTGCCTGGGAATGGGAACCTCTACACATTACTGCGGTGGCCTGACTAGGCAGCATGGCTGGTTTTGTGGTTGTGTTGTGGGGGGCGGGCAGGGTGCACCATCGTGCCAGGTCCTTTCCTTGACTGTGGGTAGCTTTGGGGGATTGCAATGTTTAGGACATTGCAGGGGAAAGTCTGGTGCCGTGAGATCGAATCTATGATATGTTCAAAGTCAGTGTCTCCACTGTATTTTTCCAAGTTTGACCTTAATCCGTTAATTTACAATGTTTTTATTTGCCAGTGGCTCCTCCCACAAACTTCCTGGAGAGAAGGATACTGCTGCAGCTCAGACTATTGCTGCAGACTGGGACACTTTTACTGTTTTATCTAGTTATTATGATTCACAGCATTAAATGCTAAAAAAAAAAAAATTACCATTATTTTTTTATTCATACTCTATTTATGTAGTATTTCTGGTTACCAAGACAGATTTTCTTTTCTTTTGTCTGTTTCTTTAAAGCGAATGGATAAAAGAATCAAAATATTTAGACATAATCACATTAATGATTTGATACAATACTCATTATGTCATTGTTATTGTGGTCATTGTTGTCATTGATATTATTAGTAATGTTTTAATCATTAGTTAATTAGCAAATTTGTACTCCTTCCTTTTTTAATTCATACAAGTTGTTTAAAAAAAAAGTAGCTTTGCAGTGGAGGTAGGTGCAGCCCCATGGAGCTTGCACTATGTCTGCTTGTTGTGACCTTGCTAGCTTAATCTAGTCCTTGGGTAAGATGAACAACGGGGAATCTATCTCAGGATCTGGATCATACCTATTCTCTAGCCTTATCTGTCCAAGGAGGTTCCTGTAGAGAACAGAAGGGACTTAGCTTTAGTTTGGTTCACTTGAAGGTGTTGCAGACTGGCTTTTAAAAGTCTTCCACATTCCGAAGTGTTTAGGTGTTAAGGTTATGATTTGTTTTCACTGAAGCTGAGCGGCTTTAATGATAAGTGAAATATTTGGTTTAGGAACACTTCATTTTTGGAAAATCTGGATTTGTTTTCTTCTTGCTTTTACTGCTTCCACGGCTTAGAGTGACATCAGTATATCACTTTCTGTTCCTAGATGTCTTCTCATAAATAATAAAATAGCTCACTGCTTGTTAAATAGTTATATTTTCATTGTTTGCTCAGAAACATGATTGTTTTAGAAGCATGTATCACACAGGGTTCGTACACCTTTTCCAAAGTCAAAATCAAGCACTTTTCAGGGGTTGGCAAGGCGAGGCGGGTACCGTGAGTTTGGTGAGGCGGCCGCCTCGCCAAGATAGTGCTGCGGAAAACACTGCAATGCAAACATTACATTATCACACTGTACTCTTAGTCACTCAGTAACTTAGCCTGTAAATTCCTAGCTAGCAGTTACTAGCGTAAACAAATAGGCGCTAACGTTAACATGTAGTAGGCTACTTCAGTTGGCTTACTTAAAAGCAGTGTTGGGCAAGCTACTTGTCCAGTGTAGTGAGCTAAGCCATCAGTTAATCAACAATAAATTAAGCTTCACTACACCAAAGCTACCACCTAAAGAATTATAGCAAGCTAAGTTACACTAATGTGTTAACAGTAGCTTAACTACATCAGAAGCTACTTAACATTGTACCAACATAATATCAATTCAAAATGAGTCTGACACACTAGTTAAAACATTTATTAAAGATCAGCCAATGACATAACACAGTGTAAACATTGCTTTATGATCAGCATAATAAAAAAATGAGGTAATTACTAGTAGACAAACTAGTAAACAATCTGCTGTTATTAGAACCAAATGAAAGGTACTGTGTAATGTTCTACACACCGAGACATGGCTATGAGTTTGCATTCAATGGACATCTCTAGGGAAAACAAAACCCTACAAAAGGCATCTTATTTCTTTAGGGTCTCCCTTAGAGAAAACTTCTTCAGACCTCAATTAAACAGTCGATTCAAGTAACAAATGAAACTGTTTACAAAAGAAGGTGAAACAATAAAGAAGCTAATTAAGAGATAGGCTATATATATACATTTATGTCTCACTGTATAATTTAATTTCTACCTACATATTTATACATTGTATTTTGGGGGGTAATTAATTGAATGCTTATTTATTTATTGAGCATGTATTTATTTATGTATTTATTTTATATACGGTAGAGCTGTTCTTCCATACCTAAAAAAACTGCAAATAAGCCTTAAAACAGATTTATGTAAACATCCTGTCTGGTAAATTAGGTAAATTAGTTTGGCTACTGCTCTCTAATGAGAATATCTTAGTGACACTCATCAGATTTAACTATCTGGAAATTAAAGGCGCCAATAAAGTTAAAGCTGATATATTTTTCTCATTTTTATTTCAAAAAATTGACTGCAGTTGACTGTTTTAATGAGTGTTTGGCTATGTAAAACAAATGACTAGTCTTGGCCACATGAGCTCTCTGTGGCCAAGAACCGAAATTTGAACATCTACTTTTTATCAGAGGATTCAACAAGTTTCAAAATCTCTGAAGATAAGGCGCTCTGCTCCTGTCTCCTCCTCCATCCTGTGTGCGTGGCTCTGTGTGTCTGTGTGTGTCATTCTTTGAGTTCCACTGCAGAGCGCATGCGCATGTTTCGTAGATACACACAGAAGAGGCAGAATAGAGGCTCTTGCGTGAATGTCCAACGAATAACTCCGATTGTTGTTTCAAAAATAGAAAACCTGCTTTCATTTCTTAGTTATGCCCTGGATTTTGTAGCTTTTGTGGACGCTACGTCGCTACTTGATCAAAGCAATAACGTCACTACAGGAAAGTTACATGATAAATAAAGCAGCGGCGCTACGGTCAAGCTACTGGAAAATGTAGTTAAACTAATAGCTTCGCTACATGTAGCGGCGCTACTGCCCATCACTGAGTAGTGGTTTCATGGGGGCGGAGTCACACATGGAAATAGACTGGCAGATTGCAGTCACACATTAGCGAGCAGGTTTCATTTTCGGGCTCTCCAACATTTTATTTCTCCATTTAATAAACAAACGATTCAGTTAGATAGGTATTTGTTGCGAAAGAAATAGTTACAATTTCAAGCATTTTCAAGCATTTCATCCAAAATATAAGCACTTTTCAAACCTTGAAAACACAACGTCAAAATTCAAGCATTTTCAAGGATTTCCAACACCCGTACGAACCCTGATCACAGCTTGGATTTTGTTTCCCTTTAAATTCAATCATCCCCTCCCAGAGGGGATGATTGAAATCAAAGCTAGTCTTAAAAAAAATTTCTGTAATTTCTCCTTTTTTATTATGAAACTCTGGACCTAAAACTGATTAGTCAGATTTGATAGGAGAAAAGTTCTGCCTCATTCGTTATATCTCTATTCATAATTGTTGTCACGAGGAAAAATTCAAAATGTTTATTAATAACAGATCGGGCTGTGGATCCGCGTCATCAGCGGCTAGGGCAGGGCACCGCCCATCGCTGGAAGCTCCAGTTAAACATTTCAGTCCATCTCCACAGAATGAAGTAGAATCCAGCCGGAGGGCTGCCAAAGAGATGCGGCGGGAGCCGTCCAGAGTGTCCCAGAAGCTGCAGCCCCGGAGAACAAGCAGGAGTGCGAGCCAGATCAGGGAAACAGATCAGAACAGGAAGGCTCCAAGACTCCGGGGCCTGGTCCGGGATACCGATGAGAACAGGAACAGGCTGGTTCAGGGTTCCAGGAGTCCACAGACAGTTCAGGCAGAATGTTCAGATGGGAATAGGCAGGCTCAGTAGTTGAGAGGCAGAACAGGTCAGGAAATCAGGAATACTATGGAACACTAAAAAACCACTCTCTCCACAGAGCCAAGACAGGAACAGGGCCCGCCTGGTCGAGAAGAGGTAAATCAGGATCAGAAACACTACATAATGCTAAAAAGCCTCTCTCTACTGGCTCCAGAGAACGAGCACTAGAACAAGAGCATCAGCATAATTAAACCAGCCATGATGGCTGGGACTGAGCCGTATAAATAGAAGCAGCAGCAGGTGGATTAGATGAGTAGTAATGAACAATCAGAGTTAGACAGGTGAATAGATTGAGCAGTTAGGCCAGCCATCAGTGCCAAGATCATGACATTTGTAAGTTGTTTTTTTCATGTTTGTCTTTGTAATACACTTATTGTGTTCTTTATACTTCTGTTTAACTTGTATTCTAGTATCCGTGGTTCTGCTCCGGTCCAGTTAATCAGGCCCATTGTTTTCTGCTGGATCTTTCTATTTGTATGCCTGCATCTTCATGGCGTTCACCCAGTTTACTGTCAATGCTTGGCGCTCAGTTTGGACCAAACTAAAGCATTTCCCTTCACTTTGTTCCTTACATGATCATGTCTGTACTTTGGTACTTCATGATCCATGTTGGTCACATTAACTACATTATTGATCTTGTGTTATTGGTTGACTAGTCTAGTTTCACTCTGTCATTACTGCCAACCGCTTTCTGAGCCCTGATCATGTCTTGACTCATCTGCCTATTCATATTAGCTGGTATCAGAGCTGACTGAGGGTAATACAGAAGAATGTGGTTTAGATGGACGGGATTAGTCGCATTCTGAGTGGCTTTTAATGATAAGACATTTTATTCTACTGTGTAACAGTAAGTTCATCTGGACAGACAGGAGTTCATGGACATAATGGTGAATTGTAGCTCTTCATACTTAGAGACTTTTTATAGACTTTTTCTGTGACAGGTACTCCTTCTTACTTTGCATATCTATTATGGTTACTCTTCAGCTCCTCTAACATGGGACAATAGGCTTCATGTCACTTCTCAAAATGCTTTTTTTCTGCAAGACTAAGCAGTAGTTAAGCAATGCCAAAAAATAAATAGATAAAAACACAAAAGGTCAGGAAAAAACTGGGGGGAAATAAATAATTTTAACTGGGAACATTCAGTCATTCATAAAAGTAACATATTTATTTTGCTTTTTTTGTGTGTTTCCTGAATGGGGCCACCTTTTACAGTTGCCTTTTGCATCTCTGCTTCTCTTTCTATGTCTGCTTCTGTCTCCTTGATCCCCAGTCGGCCTCAGCAGATGGCCGCTCACACTGAGCCTGGTTCTGCTGGAGGTTTCTTCCTGTTCAAAGGGAGTTTTTCCTCTCCACTGTCGCTACAAGCATGCTTAGTGTGAGGGGTTGCTGAAGAGTCAATGGGTCGATGCAATCAGCTGGTTTTCCTTAGATAGAAAACTTTGAATTAATCTGACTGGATGATCTGGTGAACTGGAAAATGGCTTGACATGGCATGTTGTGAATTATTTTTATTTTAAGCATTTAAATTTCTAATGGAGTTAAAATAATAAACAGATTTAAACTGAAGAAATCAAAAAGCAAACTGTTGTTTTAAAAAGCTCATTCTACATTCTACATTAAAGATCTATGAGCATATATAGGCATAAAGCAGCCTGAATATCCCCCATCTGAACTTCTTTAATAAAGAAACTAATAAACGTTTGCACGGAGAGAAGTTTCCATCTCTCTAATAGCTTTAGTCTATAATGTTAGACCAGCTTGTGTTGACTAATGTTTGCATTTCATGCAAACCAAAACAGTGCTGGTTTGGGCTCTGAAGTCCAAGTGGTGAGTGGTGAGTGGTACTTTGTGGATTCAGCTGTTGTAATAACCATGTAATGTAGTTCTTACCATGCTGGGATATTTTGCCGTATAATCACCACAACATCATTACTCATAGGATGAGGGTAACTTGAGGTAGATCTCGAACTGTTGGAAACACGGAGCCGCTCCTTTGTTCACGTCGGATAGCAGGACTTTATCCGCTTGACTTTCCTCTCTCCATATTATTGGTTTCAATTCTCCGGCCCAGAGCAGCATCATTGGATGTGCCTTGCTTCATTATCCAGTGGTGATGTAATATCTGGGATGCAGGGTTGAGAACATTTTCTGAGTTAAGGAGGTAACAGGCTTCCCTCCACCATAAGAAGGTGAAAAGAGTTTTTCTTCTCTCTCTGATATCTTATATATAACATAATGAAAATGAAATGATAATCTCTAGTCAGACAGGAGTCTATTTCCTATCAGAGATGGAGTAGTCTATCCGGACCCAGACTGATTTATTTATTTTTAGTTATATCAAAGGCCAATACCAGCCTTAAGCATCATCCTAACATCGCAGACCACTGTGCTCCCTCTCAATAGGAAAAAAAACTCTCCTCCTTTCTGCTATCTCTCGGTCCAAAGTTTTATTTGACAGTGGTTCCACTTGGGTAAAGACTTGCAGAGAGGGTCGGCTATACTTGGACGTGTTGCCTTGTTTAAACTCAAACCCAGAAAACTACAGGGATTAAACTTCTGTCACCACAAACTCGCAGCAGTCCTGGGGGACATGCAGACACATGAAAACAGCCCAGAATCTGTGCAAATACAGCCAGTTTCTCTCAGAGGAGC
This sequence comes from Cyprinodon tularosa, assembly GCF_016077235.1. Classification (NCBI taxonomy): domain Eukaryota; kingdom Metazoa; phylum Chordata; class Actinopteri; order Cyprinodontiformes; family Cyprinodontidae; genus Cyprinodon; species Cyprinodon tularosa. The sequence goes on from NW_024038092.1 coordinate 429,500, forward strand.
GAAAATTCCTGCATTGCTTCCATAATAAACTCTACAAGATATGGCAGTCCAACTTATAAAAGTGCATGCATGTCAAAACTTTATTTTGGCTTGCAGGTGGAATGCCTGCACTGAGTTAGCAGAGTGGAACTGAGGACAGGGCTCCACTGGTGAATCTCCTTCCATTGTGTTGAAGCACTGGGAGCAGTGGGAGTAAGGCAGTATGTCTATACCATTAGACCTGGGTTTATGTGAGGAAGGTTCTTGAGAATTTTCTGGCCCAGTCCTCTAGACTTTAGCACGACTTGCCCTTTTATTCAGAAAATCAGAAAAAGGATACAGTTTTTAACAGTTTTTTATAGAGTAATATAACAGAATGCCTCAGATTTTCCTATGAAGCAGGATTTTATTGGAGAACATTCTTCCATCCATTCATTTTCTGTCATGCTTATCCCAAGCGGGGTAGCGCGGGGTGCTGGTGCCTATCTCCAGTTGTCTATGGGTGAGAGGCGGGGTCCACCCTGGACAGGTCTCCAGTCCATCACAGAACAACATAGAGACAAACAGGACAAACAACTATTCACACACACACTCACACCTAGAGAAGCCAATTAACCTAACAGTCATGTTTTTGGACTGTGGGAGGAAGCCGGAGTACCCGGAGAGAACCCATGCATGCTCAGGGAGAACATGCAAACTACATGCAGAAAGATCCCGTGCGGGGAATCAAACCCAGAGCCGTCTTGCTGCAAAGCAGCAGTTACAATATAATTACAATATAATTAGCTAAATTAACCTGAACAGGATGTTAGCAAGGTCTAACAAGGTCAGTAGGTCTGGGTCCAAGTTCACAGTTTAGTAGCTTTTTATGCATATTTTACATAAGAAGTTGTAGTTATGCCAAATTTTGATTTTTGTATTGTGAGAATCTATATTATTATTCATTCTAACTGTAGTCACCAATGACAGCGTGATATTACAGTATATGCTCAACATATCCTATAAAACAACCTCTGGGGCCAAACTACCTCTCTTAGTTTGATGTCTGTACTTGTTTTACCAGTTTAGGGTAGAGAGCAAGACTTGCTATATACGGTGGCCCAGAGGTGTCAACACTAATAAAAAAAATGCAACACGAGCTGCAACGGAAATATAAAAGCCACAACGGAAATATAAAACTACAACGGAGTAGTTGTAGATGCCTCATTGGACGCTGGCTGACGTGCCTGGAGGGCGGCCATCTTGGATCAGACCACAGTTTAGACAGCTGCTGTCAGAATGAATAGGAGGCTCCTTAGATCTCATTTTAATCCCATGAAAGATGAGCCAGAAATAATATCACAATAAGTTCTTACATGTCACAACCCCTTAAAAGACCAAAAACAAATTCTACAATTAACTTTCAGTTAGATTACACATATTTATTCAGATTAGAAACTATTTAAACTGAACTCAAACTGGGTGAAATATATGCAAAGTTATATATTTTGCAATTAAATATTAATATGATAAACACTAAGTTTTATATTAATATATTTTAAGATTATGTTTAACAAATATTATATATTTATATTATAAATAAAATATGATTTAGTATATTTAAGGATAGATCTTTGATAATGAGTATTGTGAGCTATAGGGGAAACTTAGTTGTAATTTGATTTACAAAAGAGAGTAACGCTAACGCTTTTAGATTAGTTTTATGTCAGTATTTTACTATTTTTTGTTGTGTCTAACTAAAGGTATTTTCTTCTTATAAATTTGTCTGCACTTCAAATGTGAACATTTGTTCTTTAATCAGTTAACGTGTGTCATATGTATATAAATATGTACACACACACACATATATATATATAAAAAAATATTGTATGTGACACACATTACATGATGTTCACATAAACATGAATAATGATTAAAAAAACTGTTTGAAGAAGAAGTTCAGACAAATTTATATAATTAATAAAATATATAAAGGACATTTTATTAGGTTATTATTTGGTTTTTGTTTTTTAAATTAATTTTATGATAATTTTTAGTTATGTTTTGTCATTGTAAAGACTTTTTTTGTCAAATCGTAGTAAATGGTAAAAGGCTTTTTGTCCTATATATATATTTTGTATGTTTCTTTAATAGGGTAGTGCAGTAAAGCTTCTGTCATATTTTTTTTTCCTGCTTTACTTTTATTTTTATACTTTAACTGGTGTTAAAAATGGTATTTTTACACTTTTACTGGAGTAAAAAGCCTAATTTGATTCTCTAAATTCTACAAAAGTGTTTTTAAACAGTAGGGTTTATACTTCTACTGGAGTAATTAACAATAATACTTTTGACCCCTCTGGGGTTTAGAGCTATACTGATAAAAATGAAATACAATTTTTGGTTTGTGTGTGTTTTCCTTACCTCTGGATGCTTTAAATTGAGGATACAAATAGCTTTTTAAGAGGTCTTTCAAAAGTGGATCTCCATTTTATTTTAATAAAATCTTTTTTGTATATAATATACTCCGATACATGTCGCAATCTTTCCCTTTAAAGTACTTCTGTTTAACAGGGGCCTAGGATTCAAAGATTTATTTATTTATGTTTTAAATAAAAAAAAGCAGAAGTCATTGAAATAACAGTGTCTGCAGAATACTGTCCATCGGTTGCTAAAGCCAGGTTTCTGTGGGACAAACTAAATCAGATATTACTGTATCTAAAGTGCAGTTATTTAATCTAACACTTTTTTCTTTAACATAACGAAAAACAAGACAAACAGTATATGTAAAACTATTTTAATAAAATAACTGTTACACAATTAGAGCTAATCTTCATGATAAATCTGAAACAAAGAAATCAGAACTACAAAAGAGCACATAGATAAAAACTATCTACAGCAGCACAGCTGATATTTCTCTCCAGGATGGAGTCACAGCCAAACAGGAACAGACCAGATGAAGCTACTATGAGAAAAAGAAGAGAGAGCAAAACGTTAGAGATTGAACTAACAGATTCTTCAGAGTGGGAGAATAGAGATAGAATGAAGCAGAATGATGAAATAGGGGTCCCTATGTCCTCCAGCAGTCTAAGCCTATAGCAGCATAACTATAGAGATAGCTCAGGATGATAAAATGGAGGAAAGTTGGACCGCAAACTTCAACGAATAAGAAACAGGGCTAATTCAAAGTGCTCTATATGAACAAAACATAAAAGAAAACACACAAAGGAAAGATTATTGTATCAGTAAAACGCAGGACGCAGGTGAAGAAAGTTGGATTACAAGCCTAAATTTGTATTCCTACCCAAACTTGTCGTCTTCCACATCCTGGAAAGGAGTCAGGAGTCAGCAGAGACTTCAGACTGCTGCTGGGGGTAGTTTGAGGTGCTTGCAGGCTAGCTTGTCCTGCGTTGTCCACCTGGCCTCGTCCTGGAGGGACGTGCCTGGGACGCCTCAGAGGTCCAGGATGCCTCCATCATAGATGTCAGAGTCACCTCAGCTGGGCACCTTTTCCAGTCCAGAACCAGAACCATGGCCTCGGTCTGATTCTCATCTTAGCTGCTTCACACTCGGCTGTGGACCGCCGCGTGGATGTTTAATGCCGGGTATACACTGTGCGTTTTTTTTAAATCGTTGCACGCAGCTACAGCTCACACTGTATGACGAAACTGCAGGGTTTAAAAGTTCACAGCTCACGATGCATGTTCAGCCCAACGCTCTGATGCCATCTACCTGCTCACACTGTACGTCTAAAAACCATGTAGGACTCAGCTCCGCAGTGAGATGGAGCTACTCTGACTCGTCTATCTGGAAGCCAAACAAATAGAAGAGGAATATGAAGCTCACTAGAGTGAAACACGCTGCCTTGGCAATTTGTGCAATTTTGTGATGAAAGCCCTAAAAACAAAAGGTGACAAGGTATTTGGACAAAGACATGGCTGAGCAAACATGGCTACTACGGTCTGTCAGTTTGACATAAAGAACTCCATTTCACTCATTGCACCCCTGCCATGCTTCTGGGTTTTCCTCTGAGAGGAAGAAGAAGAATCCTTGTTTGCACACTGACCATTGATCGACTGAACTTTTCCCAACCTTACAATTCCTGATCCGGAGTTGATCATGAGACGCTGATCGCCCCTCGTTATCCCCTGTACAGTACACCAGATCAGGCTGAAAGTCGGGCCGATTGGAAAATTTTCGCACGACTGGAAAGCCGTTCTGAAAAGGGCAAAAATATCGCATAGTGTAATGTTTAACTAGAACAGTGAAAAGCAGTGTAATAAAATAAATTACATTAAGTTAAAGCAAACACTTGGCTAAAAGGACCTGGCTTTAATGTGCTCCACTCTCAGCGGTTCTTAGGTCCTCAGTAAGTTAAAAGCTGTCAGTTTAGTTATATTTTAAAACTACTGATGGAAAAGTGGAGGAGGTGGACTCTGCTTAGAAAGCCTAGTGTTACAGTGATCAGTTCAGCATTTAAAAAAGAAAACAGTTTGATTCAATTTTAAATCATTTACAAGTATTTTACAAAGATTTGTTTTTTAGCTACACATCTAGAAGGAGACGTTAGACACATTTTCATGTGAAATTAAGGCTGGAAATATAAAGTAATCATCTAAAGGATGTGATAGGTGTGTAGAATGATTTATAAACATTCATAACAGACGCACCAACTCAGATTTGATTGAAGAATGTTAGGAATTGATGGCGTCCTGTCTTCCTCTGCCAGTCTGGGTTAAAGAAGAAGTTAAAGATCAGGTGTTATTCTGTTCGTGCACAAACAGCCCCTCTAACTACAGAGCATGCTGCTCACAGATATACCGCATACACAGCTGATTATCTGCTCCTGCATCTGCACCCCTCCTCAAGCACTCGACTTCAGTAGTAATTTCCTCCAGGATACAAAGGATGAAGCCGACTATTAAAACGGTGGTGCGTTTGAGTGGGGATCAACTACACCTCTGTGGGCGTGAAGGGATTTAGCAGCTGAACGCAGTCCTATTTTGTAGTGTGCATTTTGAATTATGATAATGATACAGTTTACTGATTCCACATCAGGGAAATTCACATATTACAACAGCAAGACAATGACATAAAGACAGCAATTAAGAGAAATTACTTGTATAACAGACAAAAACAAATAAAAAAAAATATTAGATCTGTGCCATCTATATATAGACTGTGTTACACAGTAGATACAAACTGGTTTTACATTGGAAAGTTGGACAGAGGAGGGATACAGTAGCCATTCATTCAAAATGGCCCTTTCCAGTCAAACGGCAGCTGAATATCAGCCCACTTCCCTGCAACTCCCAGCCAAATCCCCTCCAACTTCCAGCAACTGGAGTGCCCTTCCTCCTTCTCCTGGGCGTGCATATTTTTTTACTGAATCCACCCTTTCACTGAATTACAGGTTCTGACCAGGAGATGGTGCTTCTCTTTATATCAGATCTAAAAATCATGACAGAAATAATATTTTAGTACAAAGATGTTTAAGAAGGAATTTGAGGGGACCAGTCAAGGACCAGCCAAGGACCATCCAAGGGCCATTCAAGGACCAACCAAGGACCAGCCAAGGACCAGCCAAGGACCAACCAAGGACCAGCCAAGGACCAGCCAAGGACCAACCAAGGACCAGCCAAGGACCAACTAAGGACCAGCCAAGGACCAGCCAAGGACCAGCCAAGGACCAACCAAGGACCAGCCAAGGACCAGCCAAGGACCAACCAAGGACCAACCAAGGACCAGCCAAGGACCAACCAAGGACCAGCCAAAGACCAACCAAGGACCAGCCAAGGACCAACCAAGGACCAGCCAAAGACCAACCAAGGACCAGCCAAGGACCAGCCAAGGACCAACCAAGGACCAACCAAGGACCAGCCAAGGACCAACCAAGGACCAGCCAAGGACCAACCAAGGACCAGCCAAGGACCAACCAAGGACCAGCCAAGGACCAACCAAGGACCAGCCAAGGACCATCCAAGGACCAGCCAAGGACCAACCAAGGACCAGCCAAAGACCAACCAAGGACCATTTAAGGACCATCTAAGGACCAGCCAAGGACCAACCAAGGACCAGCCAAGGACCAGCCAAGGACCAACCAAGGACCAGCCAAGGACCATCCAAGGACCAGCCAAGGACCAACCAAGGACCAGCCAAAGACCAACCAAGGACCATTTAAGGACCATCTAAGGACCAGCCAAGGACCAACCAAGGACCAGCCAAGGACCAGCCAAGGACCAACCAAGGACCAGCCAAGGACCAACCAAGGACCAGCCAAGGACCAGCCAAGGACCAACCAAGGACCAACCAAGGACCAACCAAGGACCAGCCAAGGACCAACCAAGGACCAGCCAAAGACCAACCAAGGACCAGCCAAGGACCAGCCAAGGACCAACCAAGGACCAACCAAGGACCAGCCAAGGACCAACCAAGGACCAGCCAAAGACCAACCAAGGACCAGCCAAGGACCAGCCAAGGACCAACCAAGGACCAACCAAGGACCAGCCAAGGACCAACCAAGGACCAGCCAAAGACCAACCAAGGACCAGCCAAGGACCAGCCAAGGACCAACCAAGGACCAACCAAGGACCAGCCAAAGACCAACCAAGGACCAGCCAAGGACCCATCCAGGAAAGTGGGAAATATTGAATGGCTACTACTGTATCAGTGTTAAAAGGTGGAGCAACAACTTATAGATGCAACAATATAGGTTGTGGGTTATAAATATTCTGCAGAAGGAGCTGCTGTATTTATTGACATTTTGTAAAAAAAAAAAGAAGGATAATTCCCTTATAATAAAGGATAATTAAGTGCATTTCTTTTTTTTGTTTTTTTTTTTTGTTTCGTGACTTGTTTTGCCAATAAATCTCTAGGAATAGATGCTCCACTGCTAGCTGATAGGCCCACAGCTTTGCTTTCACAATCACACCAATATGACTGTCACCATGAGGTTCTGCTTGATATTTGTATATCAAACTTTATTGAACATTATTTGGGGAGTAAAAATAGACACATATGATATAGAGTAACTCCTAGAAGTCTAATTCCACACCTGGAGGAGACAAGAGGAACAGAAAATAGCAAAAAGAAGACAACAGATAACCAAAATAAACTGAAAAAAGAAGCTTCTAGAGCAGCAGGTTTCCATGTGTTGAAGAACCTATAGTGATTACACAATAGGGTGCTATATAATAAAGTGCATTTCTAATTAAGTCACATTTAAAATTATAAAGCAGATTTTCTCCTGTTTTAAGATTAGTTCCTGTCTGCAGCTCCCTGAGCGTCTCCTCAATAGAAGCACTGTCAGTAGATGGCGCTAGAAGGCTACCATTTAGCATTCCTGTGTAACAAACACACACATATGCAAGGCCAGTTTCTGCACCGTGACAAATCTATACACTCTTCTTTGTGTTGTTTTACCTGGGCGCTGCGATGCTATTTCTCTGTGTGTGTGGGTGGTACAGTGTGTATCACTCATGGCAAAAAAAATCCTCTTTTTGAAAAATATCCACAGCAGCTTTAAGCATGTCTTATTAATATTCCGTAACAAAGTCGATGCATGCTGCTTACAATCAGTGATGATACAGTAAAAACAGTCTGTGGAGCTCACAGACATGAGTGTAACTTTTTGTGTCTTTGAGTTTCTGTGCTCGGTTGATTTAATTCAGTTCTTTAAAAAAATGTAATGGCTTCCTCTGACTCTCCTTTCTCACATTCTCTGCAGCTTCCTCCAACTTTCACTGCGGTTCTTCTGAAGGAGTGAAATTGTGGGAACTGGCTCAAAGTAAGTCCATTTTATTCTAAACTTCTCACTGCTATTTTTAAACACTGGATTAGTTTTCCATTAGTTTTCCATCTTCATTCTTCCTGTCTCTTTTTTAGCTTCTCCATCATTTATTTTGCAGACCTACTGCACCTCCTCCACCGTTATTCTTCCTATAAAGCCTTTTTTTTTAAATCATGGTCTCTCTTTGATTTATTTTGTCCTTTATTTCTCATATCCCTACTCCCTCCAATCTGTCTGTTCTTTTCATCTTTCCTGCCTCTCTGGTTTCCTTTCATTGTGTGCACCTTCTCTCTGCGCCTCCTGTTGCCATCCCACAATCCAAAGCTCCAGCAAAGGGACGTGGCACCCTGTCTGCAGAGCCCGCCCTCCTACTGAGGGTATCAAGGAGAGAGTGTGTGTTTGAGAGCTGCACCGTGTGATTGGGCAGTGGCGGTGTGTTCATGTATGAGCTTCCAGCAGTGGATAACCTCTGTGTTTTATTTTGGGGGGCTAGAGATGAGCACATGTGTGCATTTAGCCACTCCCACCTCACTTAGACTAGAGCTACATTTTTAAACCTGTGTGTGACGAGATCTAAAGGAAAACATTTAAACGTAAATCTGGATTCACTTCCATTTAGGAGACAAAGATTTTTTTAGATGTGATAAAGTTTTCTTTTGCATCTTGTTTCATTTAAACGGATCAAGATTTGATGCAAACAGGTGAAAAGAATAATTACAGTAAACATCAATTAGCAATAATATCTATAAATGATCTGTAATTGTTGCGCTTTATTTAAACTGCAAAATCATGAAGATGTAAAATGTTTTGAGATTTAAAATAGGCTTTGTGAAATTGATAAAAGAATACATTTTAGACTGAACTTTTTTTAGGTCAAATATTGATGATAAAGAGACATGAAGTGATCAGGATTTTGGTTCAGGTAGGATGAACAGATGACAGACGTTAGACATTGGAGAAGAAAATAATTTTACCCTAAATCTAAAAATCCAGTTGGTATTCAAACAGACAACTATGCGACTTTGAATCAAATAAGGTTTTCATGAATACTTTGGCTTTACCAGATGTTTAAACTGTTAATTCCTTCTTAGATTTAAATTCCCAGGCTGCTTGTTTTTAGAGCTTTTTGTCTATAAATGAAGTAAACCTTCATCCCTAATAGATCAGGATCATGGCCAGAAACACAAATGACATCAGTTCACTGAAGCAAACTGTCAGAAAATATTTGATTTGATCACAGACACAAGTATTTAGTGGCTTATAGAGTCTAATGCTCCATAAAGTGTCTTCATCTACTCTAATATGTTGAACAATCAGTTAAATAGGTCAAATAAAGAAAGTGAAATGAGTTTGATGAGTCAACCGGGTGTGAGAAGTGGTGATGTTCTGGATCCACTGCACTGTTGTCTACACTGGGTGTGTTACTGGTGTGTGTGTGTGTGTGTGTGTGTGTGTTTGCCAGTCACCCCAGGGTTAGGGGATTAAGTATGAGCCAATGCAGTAAAGGTTAGCGCTTGGTCTCTTACAGAGGCCTCTATCTAACATGAATCTGTGGAAGGGGAGGAGAGCCAGATGACATTATCAGGGGCCCAGAGCCTCTCAGAGAGGAATGAGTTTTCTCCCAACTCATAAAGTCACCAAGGAAAACTGATCCAATCTCTGCTCAATTCCTCAAGAAAGGAAGCTGCTCAACTAAACCTGATAAAATTACAAGAGGAATTTTTCCTGAACTAAGCCTGGATAGAGGAATTAAACACCCCCCCCTCCCTCTCCCATCAGGAAGGTGTCTTTTTTTCTGGGTTTATTTTGTATGGTGGACATTTTGGAAATTTATTTTTGGTTCTCTGCTGAAATGTCACAAAATGGCGGCCTAGAGGACTGGAAGTACTGGGAACACGTATGAGATGCGAAGTAAGACCAAAGGCGTGTGTGCTGGTGTGTAAGTGTCATGTGTGTTTGGCTGAAGCTGCACAGACTTTGCAGCGAAAGTGAGATAGTGTATATATATATCTACTGTATATATATATCTAGATATATCTAGATATATATATATATATATATACCTATATATATATAGATATAGACAAAGATATAGATCTATATATATTGATATAGTAACTGTTAAATACTATCAGTTTTAAGGTGCTGAAGAGATGTCATTGTTTTTAGCTAACTGCAAATACATGTTGTGATATATATATATATATATATATATATATATATATATATATATATATATATATATATATATATATATATATATATATATATATATATATGATATGCATAAATATATATATTCATATATATGTCAAAAAATATGTATATATAAAATATATACACATCTATATATCATAAGATGTATTTTCAGTTATTTATATATATATATATATATATATATATATATATATATATATATATATATATATATATATATCATAAAATGTATTTTTTCTTTAGCACCTAAAAACTGGTAGTATTTAGTTTTTTTTTTTCTTTTTTTAAGTCATTTGCTTACAGATCAAATCATTCAGTTTACAAAGCAAATGGAAAACATAAAAAAATATCTAACTGTGAAAAAAAAGGCATAATGTTTCCGCTTCTTGAACAACATTTTAAATTGCGAAACAAGGACTGGTGACTGTAGCTTTTAAGCTGATCAACCGTATCTTTATTTAATAATCATGGCCTAACCTTCTACATCTTTAATGTTTGAACTTTAACAAATGTTCATCAATAGAAAGCTCTCATTCCCGGATAATTACAGCTTCACACCTGTTTCATATGTTTGCTCTCACTGTTAGTTATTACATGTTTTATCTTCTATCACAGTTACTTTATTCCTAATATCTTTGCTCAGGTTGAAAACTCCTGCAGCATGGTCTGAACATCTGTAAACATCCTCTATAGCATCCTGTGAGGGATGAGATGATCGTTAAAGCTTCTGTATCTATTGTCAGACGTTCATGAGGGGCAGGTCAGACTGTTGAAAGGTTAGACGTTAACTGTGGACAATAAGAAAACCTCAGCAGCAGCAGATCACACATGGGACACCTTCTTTTCTCTAAAGTTTGTGACGTGTGACTAACGTATTAATTTGCAGCTCAGAGGCCAGAAGTTGTTCACATTAAACAAGGTTAATAGAAACGTTCAGCGTTCCCCGCTGGAAGAGATCCTCCTACAGCAACAGAGCCTCTTAAAAAGGCAGAGGTGGTGCAGATGTCAGGGTTACACGCAGCTCTTTTAAGCACTTCACAGAATAAAAATCTGTTTTATTTCAAAGTCCCTGCTGGGTAAAAAATACAGATAGCATGTGATGAAAAAACATTTGTGTTCCAGTATTTTAGTGGGTGAGGAGTTCATTTTAGCTCGACTCTATTGGAATCGCTGCTAGATGGGATTTTTTTAGTTCTGTTCTTCACTCTATGATTGAATCTATGAACACCGGGAAACACTGTAAAAGTCATTTACAGGCTAATAACAGATGTTCAGTCATTTCTTCCAGTTATTATTTATTGAAAGGACCAAACAAAGCTATAGGATATAGGATGTGAGAAGGTTCACTGCTTAATAAGCTACATATTACATCCAATCTCACCAAAACAGCATAGGGAGCATTTTTACACAAACACAGGTTAAACAAGTTGATTTAAAGGAAGAAGAAACAAATATTAAACAGTAAAAGTATTGTTAAAGGAAACATCTGTGTTTCCACCTTGAAGTTTTATCTCTCTGGCTCTTTAAAAAAAAAAGAAGATAATTCAGAGCAAACTCTTTAAATAAGACTTCATAACATATATGTATTAAATAACCAGGAGACAGATTCTGATGGAAATTGTAATCTTCCTCAGACCAGAGAAGATGCTTACAGTTACAGAAGGCAGTACAAGCACAAAGCAAAAAATTAAATTACTGAATAGTAATTATCCTACAGACAATAATCAACTAATTAATGAGGATAAAAAAAATTAACTAAAATCAGAAATAACAGAAATTAAGAAATTGCTATTAAACTGACATACATGCTCAATATTTACTTGAGCATGTATGTATTTATTTGAAAGGAATAAACAGCTAAACAACATTTGAATCTAAAATATATGTTAAGATATAAAAATTATTTAAAAAAAATTATAGACTCAAAATTGTTAATAAATTACTCAGAAATGTTATCCTGAACCATAAAATAAGTCTGTTTCTAAAATCATCAGCAGCCTCAGGACCAGTGGAGGCTGCTGTACAGGTGGAGGATCTGGTCTTCTTAGCAACATCTTTTAGAGCAGTGGAAGGAAATAAGCAGACCGTTCAAAACAATGCAATCAGATCTCAGAGACCAGGGATGAGAAGTGGCAGGTGTTCAGGTAGGAGACCGCTACGCTCTGACCTCTGCTTCTATGTTTCAGGATGCGTGTTCCCAGAGGCGTAGCCAGAAATGTTAAAAATGGTGTCCAGGCGATAACCAATGCACACTGAAGGCAGATAGGCAGCAGAACCTCAGGGTCAATCTACACTGTTCCAAAAGGAACAAGCACAACATGCATATTTTACTAAATAAAGATCAGCTATATTTTCCCACAGCCTTTGCTAACAAATAAGACGCATGTATTTTATAATTCATGCTGTCTAAATTAAAGGTATAGCAGACAAAATTCTTTCAGGTTTGTGTTCTGGGGTGAACAACGTAATCATTATCATTACAATTATCAATAACTGTTCTGCATAAAATTAATGTTTAAATCTACCTATTATGAAAATAGTTATTTATCTCTGATTTCACTGAAGAGTCCTAGATGACTTGCAAACTTTACCCCATATAGGACTAAACCTAGTTCTGAAAAGAGGAGGAATTCTGTATCTTTTTATGTTAGTATATAGATGTGCATCATTAACCACGGTGTTTTTGTTGTCAAGTAATTGTCAATAAATGAAAAATTAAAATGTTAAATAAGTTAGAACATTTCACTTGAGAGTATTGCTGCTGCCACTGTCTGTATTGAAAAAATGGCCTCCTAGCTCCGCCCCTGCATGTAGCTACATTTTAAGCCCCTGCTGTTGAGCTGGGCTCTGCTGACACAGGTTACTGACAACCGTCCTGTCTGGGGTTTGTAGTAGAAAACATTGAGACACAAGAGTTGAACTCTTACAGTGTAATTTATGTGATTTGTTTAATTTTTCTATGACCTTCTCAATGTAAGGCATAAAGCTTAGCACCCAAACCCCCCCCCCCCCCCCCCCCCCGACACACACACACACACACACACACACACACACACACACACACACAGAGTCTCATCCTGCTATATGTAATGAGGATCATGTCTCGTTGATTTCTATTGATTCACATTAGAGGGGCTTCTTTAATGCCAATTTTGAAAAACACGCCTCAAAACAACCTTTTATTTACTGGTCTTAAACACTGGTAGGAATTAGTTCTTTAGCTTAAAGGAATTCATATTATTTTATATCTTAATGCTGTATTTTATTCCGTTATTGTGTTTTAATATTTTTAGCTATGTTCAGCACTTTGTTTTTAGCTGTTTTTTTTAAAGCGCTCTGCAAATAAAGGAAGATTTTCAGTCATTTCAACCTTTGCTACTTCCTTGCTCTGAAAGTAACCCTAACCATTACCAGTGCCTGCCTCATCCTAACCTGAACTCAACTCAATTCACACCTTTGTTCTAAACTGTTAGCAAAGCCAAGGAGAGGACCAGCAAAACGTCCTGGTTTTGTTAAGATCGGTCCTCAGTTTGATGGTGAAATTGTTAAAACAGTCCTCACTCTGATGCCAAAACAGGAGCGACTCTTTAAACACGCAGCTTAGATTGATTTAAAGGGTTCATTGCCAGTTTTATTGAGCAGCGCATCTTTGCAGTGAGAAAGAAGTTTAAATGGAGCTGTTATAATGGCTGTCCCTATATTCAAAGTTAAAAATAACTTCTCACTAACATTCATACTTTAGTATAGAGGGAAAATGATGCAGTTAATCCAGTCTGCTTCTGTTCTCAGAATAGAGTTTTGATAAAAAAAACAACTTGTTTGGCCACATCTGAGCTACTGCTAAGGACCTGCTCTCAGTGAACAGAACCTCTTGCATGCTGTGTATTGTGTGCACCAAGTAGATCATCATTTAATGAAATAAGGATGAAACAATATTAAACTGCTTTTGTCTGGATTAGACTTTGAGGACTCTAACAATGGTAGTCTGTTTTGATGCCATAATTAGCTGGAGATCTTAGAGTTTTTCTCAATCCCACTGGATTAATAGTCGCTTAGAAAATCATATAATGACTTAAACTAACTTAAATAAAACCGTTCACTTGAATCCCATTTGATGCTAAAATTATAGGAAAAGTGTGCTCAGCAAGGCGTAATCAATGGATCATTATTTATACCAAATAAATAATACGAATAAAACGAATACGTTTGTGGTGATTTAATGAATTTAGTGTTAATCATTAAAAAAAATTAAAAAAATAATTTTAGTCATCATCACTGAGTCTGGTAGCGGCCATTTTTGCCCAAATATAGTAACCCCTCCCTCCTGCCATCTTCCAGCAGTGACGTCACGGTGCGGTAAGCCTAGCGCCATTCTCCCCGCTTTACAAGCTAAATCAATGGGAACTACTAGACACATCTGCAATCAACAACAATTATTGAAGATTTCCAGAGGACTTCACCATTGAAATTCACCAGAGCTATAGTGAAACTGGCAATGCCCACGTGCATGGCAGCTGGATGCTGGAATACATCGGGTAAAATTGAAAAACAAAAGAGTTATTCCACCTTTCTGATTCCTGATCCTCCACGGACGGGTTGGTCGTTGGATCGCCAACTTGAAGAGGGAGGATTTGCCATCGAACTTCTGGCCAGAGAAAAAACCCGTAATATGTAGCCAACATTTGGAAGAAGAATGTTTTCAAGGTGACTTGGATAATAGCGCGTTGTGACAAACACCAGATTCAGCACTGGGACTTGATCAACAGCCGATACCGCACCGTGACGTCACAAACCAGTAGGTGGCAGTAGTGTTCTTTGACAAACATGGATGCCTCCAGTAAAGCACATTCAGATGAAAATTAGACTGAATTAAAAACACTGATAATTTATTGAACAGGATGGAATAATTTCTTATTTATTCATTCTTTTTTAACAGTGTCCTGTCTGGCAATGTGGCAATAAGAATGATTTTCTTGATACCAAAAAAAGCCCAACAGATTTTACTTTCACAAGTGGAGCAGTACGGCTATAGCCATAGTGTGCCACTTGATTTATGCATATAAAAAGCTTTATTATAATTCATGCAGGGAGCATTACAGATTATATGGACACTGCAATGGAAGAAAACCAGGAAAAAGGAGGAAAGATAAAAGAAATAGGAGATAAAACGGAGACAACAATTAAACATGTTCACTCTGCATCATCACCTGCAAATAGATGTAAAAAGAACAGCAAAACCAACGGATGTAGTATAGGAGATACATTAAAGTAACATCTTGGTACTATCGTTGAAGTATTAGTGGTATTATTTAATCTGACATGTATACTGTGGTAGCTGAAGATGATATAATAGGAATAATTTCATATTTAAAGTATTTTGAGAAATTTGAATTCTGAATATGACCGGACTTCTCCTTTATGAGCGTTATTTTGTTCATTCGTTGTCATTTTTTAGAGTCATTTTTCATATATTTCATAGATTGTTAGTCATACAAAGCAACTTATTGCATAAGTAAATTAAAGCGTGTCTGAAACTCCATACTTTTCTTCTGATTAACCCAACTTTGACCTAAACTAACCATTATGGTCTGGGAATAAACATACACTTAGCAGGAAATAAAAGTGATGGTTTAAAGATGTAGCAGGGGCTGTCAAGAACACCTCTCAATGCTTTTGGTCAACTCTTTATTGGATTTTAAGGATTTTCATACATTTTTGTCCTTTTGTGCATTGCTTCTTTAATCCTAATAAAATGTCTCTGATTTGTTGCAAAGAGGCAAGATTTTGGTTTAGCCTGGTCCTGAATAACAGCAGCCCTCTTATTTTACGGAAAGCTATGAAATATGCCAGTTCTGTGTCATGAAACGGTGATGGAGATGTTCTTTGGTATTTAAAAAAAAATAATGCAATCAAATGTGTGAATGAAATCATTATTTCTTCAACCATTGACAATGTCGTCTACTTCGTTGTCTGCATGTTTGTCATGTTAATTAGAAACAGCTGATGTCTACAGAATGAGGAAACCTCAACGGTTTGTCTAAGAAAGTGTCAGTCACTCTCTGGGGTGCCCATGGCTCAGTGGTAGAGCAGACGCTCCGTTTATGGACGCCATAGTCCTGATCGCCGCGGTCCTGAATCGGATTTTCAGCCCCGGGCGGCTCAGTGCATGTCCTCCCCTCCTCCCTGCCCCTCCTCATTCCCAGCTAATAATGAATACAGCTCACTGCAAAAAAAAAAACAACAAAAAACACACCTGAATAACAGTCATACTTATTCTGTGAGATAGCAGTCACTAATGAATGGTTTCAATGACAGTTTTGTTCAAAATGTCATAATTAGTCCGTCTTTGTCTGCAACCTCTTGGGCTCACATTACTAAAACAGCAGTTTGCCTGAATCTTCTCAACAGAATGTAGGTCTGTACTTTAAATTTGAGATTCTTCAAAAATATTTCACCATCATTTAAAAATAATAATACCATCCAAGCAGTCTTAGAATACCTTATTGATAGTGTAATAAGTGAACCTTTTCTCGCATATCTACTTTAAACTTATGTGGTGCATTCACTGCCCGGAAACAGGTCAGATTTGTGAGTTTCCAGGCTGCTAGTAGCGGTTTAAAAATTAGACGATTCTGGTCCAGAAGTAATATCTCTGAAAACAAAAAAAAAACGTTTATTTTTGTTTTTAATGTGTGCAGACCACAACATCTGTAATAATGATGGCATTAGGAACAGCTGAGAAGGCAAAACGATCATTTTTAGTGAAGAGGAGAAGGTGAAAATACCATTATTCCTGACCTCTGGGCAAGCTGAGCAAAATAGAATAGGAAGAACACAATGTGATTAGAACACAGTCAAATGAAATAGAGACGCAATCAACTGGTTTTCCTTAGATAGAAATTCCCAAAAAGTAAAACAAAAACAATCCATTGGACTTTGTTTCCAGGTTGGAAGATGTTTCGCTTCTCTTTCAGGAAGCTTTTTCCATTCAAAATGTCAGAATAGCGTTACGCTCCAGGCTTTATAGAGTTGACCGACAAAGCCTTGTTTTGGCTTAGAAAACCTATTTCTAAACATTTCTGTAGAAGATAGGTGACATTTGTGTCACCCATCACTATGACCTGGATGACTGAGAATTTTCACCATCATTTAGACCAGGCCAAGGACCCCCAAACTGATGGCTAGATGGAGCGGGGACCCCCTAATTATATATATTGTATGAAATTGTGTTATATCAAAGTGGTCCTATAGTCACTCTATTACATATGGAGTAATGTAATGAAAGTAATGTCTCCCTGGGATTATTAAAGTTTTTCTGATTCCTGGTTGATGGGACAGGTGTTGTGAATGAAACGGTGCCCAGCTTGAAAGAGCTCCTGTGTGTCGCTGAATGTGTGCATTGATGACTGAAAGACATCTTCTGCCTCCATTTATCTGTTTACTGCAGTCTGTTGAATTCATGTTATCGTGGATTTAAAGACATTTCAATGAGTGGAAAAGAATTGCTGGGGGGAAATATATATATATATGTATATATAAAAAAAAAAGTCTAATCAGCCAAAACTTTTGCAATGCCAATGCAGTACCTCCGGGGACCCTCTAGGGGTCACGGACCCCTAGGAGTGGACCTCCCACTTAGATTTTTTTGTTTTTTATAATTAAACCTTTATTTAACCAGGGGAAAAAAAATCCCATTGAAAATAAAAACCTCAGGGAGTCCTGGCCAAGAGGCAGCAAAGTTACATAAGATAAATTAAACATAGATACATTAAAATAAATGACAGGTACATAAAAAATAAAAAACATATCAAGTAAAAGATACTTTGAATAATTCTGACTGGATGATCTAGTAAACTGTAAAGTGCCTTGAGTTGACATGTGTTGTGAATTGGCGCAATAGAAATAAACTGAATTAAATTAGATATCAATTTTAAACAGAACCACACAGACACACGTATCCATACTGGACCATTTGTTGACTCTCATTGACTTCCATTGTTTTTTACTAATTATCAAGCCTTCCTATGTCCTAATCCTAAAACGAACCATTGCTAATGCATTCCTCACCCTAAACCTAACCCAACCAACAGCTTAGCCTAAAACCTTTGGAACAACTGGTCCTCAATCTGTTGGTGAAATTGGAAAAATGGTCCTCAATCTGAGGGCTAGACGGGCACACCCCCACCACACAAACACACAAACAAATCAAATTACGAAAAAAAGACATTTTTCAGTAAAATTCTTATTAAAAAAAAACTGATTTGCTGGTGAAAATAATTTGCTTCATATTTATCTCCTCTTAAGTCTGAATAACTCATGAAAACATGGATCTTATCAGGCGCACATGTTATTCTGTTTGGTGCTCCTTGCTGTTGAAGTCCAAATGGGAACCATGAGGAGATGGAAAGAGCTGTTTGAGGACTTCATCAACATCACTGAACATTATCATCCTGCTTGAAAGGAGTTAAAAATCTGCATTTTCATGGCACACACAAAAATAGCTATAAATATAGGAGACTGAAAAAGTTTCCAGGTTTGGCCATCATCCAGGAAAGCTCATGATGAAGGTGAGGATGCTGCTGAGATCCTTAGTTTAAAACAAAATTAACCATCAATGAGTTTTTGGATCAAAATGACCATTTACTTTATTAACAGTATTTAAATCACTTTATTTAGAGGGAGAAAAAAAAACAATAATGGTAGACATCTCTGTTAACATTGAGACTTTTTTCACCTTAAGAGATAAATGCAGGTCTTTAGAGGGAAATTAACTTCAGTTGACTTGAGCCACTCTGTGCTGTGTGGGATTATCTGAGACTATGTTAATTAAAACTCAGCCACTGACGGTTGGCTGCGACTCTAGATACAAAAACTGTATGTCTCTTTTTCCTTGCGTTACTGGAACTCCTACGTAATCCTTGACCATTCCTGTGAGTAACCCAGCATGCGAGCGACTCAAAGCCAAACGGCCATTTGACTCAAAACATTCAATTCCCTCTTCATTAGCAGTCACATTACTTTAGATTAGCAGAAAGTGGACATTTACAGGCAACATTGACCCCCCATAATTAAAATTAATTTAAAAAGAAGACACAAAGAGAAGTAATTACTCCAAGTGTTAAAGGTTTTCTCCCTGGTAACTTCTCTTATCACTTTATTACTCCTTTTTTTTCAGAGTAAAATAAAAATGCAAAACAGTGAGTGGACTAAGCAGGGGAGAGGAATTAAGACCTGGCAGTTGCTCATTAATGACTTCACCTGATTATTAAAAATAGGAAGTTGCCCTGTAAAGGTTGAGTAGTTTACAATGAAATCTTTTAATTAGACTGGATTTGGTCTGATTGAAATGAAATATAAATAGGTCCTTAAATAGCTTATCACTACCTTTCTCATTTCTCAATGCTCTCTTATTTGGCCTTTAACTTTTTGGTGTTTAACAAGGAGCCAAAAATTAAGAAAACAAATCTCACAAAAGGCTAGAGTTATTCATATTTTGTGATATTATTAACCCACAAAATATGTAATTGCCTTTGCGCTGTGTGTAAAAACACAGCAGGTGAAGAAAGTACTCATCGGACAATGAATGCCATACGTCATGCTCCTCTAATTAACTTGTTATATATATATGTGGGTGTGTGTATATATATGTTAATCTATACTGGGCCAGATTATTGAAAACCTTTGTGTTAGTAAGTGTCTAGAATTTGATATTAATCTTATTTCTGCCTCATGGATTTAAATTCAATTTATTTCAGTTTATTTATATAGCGACAATTCATAAAACATGTCATCTCAAATCACTTTACAGAGAGAATTCAACCAGATCATACAATCAGATTGGTTGAAAGTTTTCTGTCATGGGAAATTCAGAAAAACAGGACTACACTGAAAAACATGCCCAGCTCCAAAATCTATATAAATTCAATTCAATTCAGTTTATTTCTATAGCACCAATTCACAACACATGCCATCTCAAGGCACTTTCCAGTTCAACCAGATCATCCAGTCAGATTGATTCAAAGTTTTCTATCTAAGGAAAACCAGTTGATTGCATCGACTAATTGACTCAAATGTAATTGCTGATATACAAAGGTGTGGATGGCAGCAGCACCGCTGATATTTCTCTCCTGGATGGAGTCACAGCCAAACAGGAACAGAACAGATAAGAGATAGTTCAGGATAACCTGAGCCACTCTAACTAGAAGCTTTATCAAAAAGGAAAGTTTTAAGCCTAGCCTTAAAAGTAGACAGGGTGTCTGCCTCACGGACTAAAACTGGTCAACCTATTCTCATTATGAGTGCGTATGAAATCGTACGAAAAGTTTGGTGGGACTGCAATGATCTAAAGTGTAATAATTGGCTTTTTTATGCTTATAATAACAATGAAAAATCTAAAAAAAAAATGTAATAGCCAATAATTACAATGTATATCATTGTAGTTCCACAAAACTTGTAGCACACATAGATAACCTCATCTAGTTCAGACTACAACTCTTACTTTTGGAATAAACCTTTGCAAAGCTAATTACAGTAGAAACATAGCAATGAAATAACAAACATCTGTGTTCAATTAAAGTAATAAACATATTTTTCTGAAACTATCAATTCATATCCGTCATATAAGATAAACAATACACCTTGTAACATTTATACTGGCTTAATATAATTTGTTTACACATATATATGAATCGACACATTTTGTTACAACTTTTAAAATCTTCAAAAAGTGAATTTCACAGTTTTATCCCAATTATGCTTTTGTTCTGGTAAGTTAATTGAAACCTTTTGAACCGCTCTTCGTCTGGCCCGTCACCCAGAACCTGTTTGCCATGGGAGACCCTACCAGGGGCATTGAAGCCCCCGACAACATAGCCTCTGGGATCACTGAACACTCAAACCCCTCCACCACGATAAGGTGGCGGTTCAAGGAGGGGATTTTTTTTATTTTTTTATTGTTTTTTTTTTGTCTTTTTTTAATGTGCATATCAAAAGCTGTTGCCTTTATTTACATGAGAAAACAGTTTGAAGCTGGATTTTTCATAAGTGCTTCTGGCAACCTGGTGGCCTGTGTTTGTCTAGTAGCCTCTGTAGGGAGGAAATCTTCTGTTGGCCTGCAGGCCTCTGGTCGGATGGTGGTTTCCATGTGTGGGGGGGCCTTGGTTCATGTACAGTCCTGCGTCTCGATGGTGGCTTGTATGCAGATGATGGCCAGCATTTATGTAGACGCCTGGGTTTGGGTTGAAGCCTCCGTTTGGATTCTGTCTCCTGTTTTCATGGTGGGGGCCTCTAACTGTGGAACCACATCTGTTTCTTTGGGGCCTGTTTTGCATGGGCGCCTCTTTTTGACAGGAAGCTTCAGTTTTCATGGACTCCTCTGTTTGTGAGGAAGCTTCATGATGTTCTTTTTTCAAAGGAAGTTTCAACTCTGCTGTCAATTGTGAGACTTGATTCTTCAAAGACTTGATCAGTTCCTCCTGTTCCTTGAGTCTGGAGTCATTTTCAGTTTTAGTCTTCAGCTGTTCCTCATATTTGAGCCTCAGCTCTCGTTCTTCTACAAAAGCCTCTGCCATCCTCCCTTCTCTACTGGCGTTTTTCTCAGCCTGCCTCTTCAGGAAGGCGAGCTCATGCAGGACACTGACGCACACTGTAACTGTGGGAATGCGTGGTAACTTTGACGCACCTGTAGGCTGGGTTACAGTGAATGTTTCCTGCTTCTCCTCTTTCTCTTCACTTTTGAGTCTCATGCTACGTTCACGTTCTAAACTTTTTTCCAGTTCTGCGATTTGCTCCTTCTGAGCTTTGCAGTCAACCTGAAACTCGATTCTTTGTTCTCTCTCCTCATGCAGATCACAAGTCCTCTCGTGCAGCTCTGTTTTTAGAGCAGTAACCTGCTGAGTGAGGTCGTTGATGTGTTTGAGAGCCTCTTCGATGCACATCGAGCGAGGGATCATCGTAACCGCTGATGCATGGCGTGGCATCCTGTTGCTTTGATAGAACTTGGGGCGGTCAACATCAGTTCTCCTGTTGGCCCCGGTGTGCCATGGCTTTCTCTTGTTTTTATCTGGTTTGGAAGACACATAATGAACTGGGTTATCAAAATGTGGCCAATCTGCATGTTTGTATTGACCAAGAAAATGCTTACCATGATGGCGTGAGTACGGTGCCTCAGAAGAAAGACCCGCACTGGGCTTAGTCTTTGGTTCTTCTAACCTCGGAGATGGCTGACATGCTTGCTGGACCTCATCTGAGTTAAGAGACGTAGATTCAGCAGCGAGAGATGAATTCAGCTTAACCTCCGCTAAGGGGGGAGCCTCAATAGTAGCAGAAGAAACGGTTTCCCCTTGGATCTCTGGACCGTCTTCTGCTTTGCTGAGATGCAGCTCGCTGGTGACAGAGCTGTCATCTTCAGCTGGGAAAATAATGGCCTCATAGTCGACCTGGATGGGGAGGTCCACCATGTCTTCCCATGAAAGTTTAGCTGGAGAGGTTTCGTTTCCAAAAACAAACTGTTTTTGCTCCATGGCTAACTTTCTATCAATCAGAATATCGACCTAAAAGGCGTGTGATATCTGAGAACGATGTTTGGCTAGTTTCGCTAAGATTCGAACGTGCTTCTCAAAAGCGATCTGTCTCGATGAAGGTCTGGAACAGATAAGACCACTGAGCTCAGATCCCTTCCAAAGTCTGTGATGTCATCAGCAGTCTCTTTGTGACATCACATGCCAGGTGTTATCGAACATTCTAATCCCAACTGCCGAACACGGAATGCATTTTTTAAAATAGTTCAGCTGTTTTTTTAAACAATAACTTTCTTCTTTGTTCAATTTGGGTTATTTCTGGTTTTCTTTTACTGATCAGATAAAAAGTTATTCAAAGAAAAATATATGCTTTGAAATGTAATTGTCCTTGAATATTTTTTAAGATTTCTCACAGTTTTGTGTTTCAGTTTTACAATCAAATGCAGACATTTATAAACAGTATTTAACTAAAGTATTACTGTCTTCAAAGACCTCATTACCTACCTTATACCACCCAAGAAGATTCAACACATGCTGGTAGTGATGTTGCTAGGCAACATAAGGTGGATCAGGTATAGTTTCTGTTCTACATTTACTACAACAGTAGCTTGCTAAGCCCAAAAGCAGTGAGCTTTTTGAATTTGGGTGAGACTAGGGCTGGGCGATAATTCAATAACGATATATATCAATTGATAGACGTGTGTCGCAATAGAAAAAAAGCGGGTCGATAAAAGTTCGATAAAGAAATGCAGTTTTCCTTCCTTCTCATTGTAGCCTAGCATGTAGGTTTATGCTAGTCACTACTTCCTCCCAACCAATCGCAATCGCGGACCCAGGCACGCCATCACCAAGCGCCGCCCTCTCAAACCACAACACAGAGCACATGAAGATGTCGCAGCAAGGAGAGGCGGAGGAAATTGTTCTAAAGAAGGGTTTTTGTAGTTCGCCAGTTTGGCAGTATTTCGGTCATGGCAAGTCGGACTAAAAACAAACCACAGTCATCTGGAAAATGTGTCGGGAACCAGTGAAAACGAAGTCTGATAACACAACCAACCTTTTTTTATCATCTCGGCCGCTCACACCCGCAGGAGTACGAGCTGTTTAGGTCCTGGCGCGGCTCTGCATCACCTCCGAGGAATCTCCGGGAATTTCGGGAAAATATCTAGATATTTTCAGTTCTGGGCAGTTTCCCACGTAGTTCTAACAATTGAGAGAAAAGTGCTGAGGGGCCAGAAACTTCAAAGTAATAACTCAGGTTAAAGCAGGAAACTAAGCTGAACCAGGTTCAGCTTAGAAGAATGCGGGCGGAGGGAGGGAGGGGGGGGGGGGGGGGGGGGTGTCCATTTATATATTTGTTATATTTATTTTGGTCACTTTTCTGGTCACTTTAGTTTATTCTTTGTCAGTATTTAATAACAACTCAGGTCTCTTTAGTTATTTTTCTTTAAAACAATTCTGTTATGGTTAAAAAAGTTGGTTAAAAAAATATTTAATTGGAAGTCTGTGTTTGTGTTCTTTATTAAAATTAAATCATTTAGCAATATCATAAAAAGTCCAGGCAGAGCTGCACATAAAATATGGTTTCAAATCTTTTCAATAATTATCGATATTGATCAATATGCATTTTTTATTATCGATAAGCTTTTTTTCTATATCGCCGAGCCCTAGGTGAGACTGAGGCCAGTTTGTAATGATTCCAAGCAACCTGCACCAGAGTCCAATAGGAAGTGGATCAGACCATTTCAGCAAGTTAGACTCCATCCAGTTATTTGGTCTGGACCAGATTTTGCTGGGCTTAAATCAGACCTGCACAAAAGATCAGAACTGGTCGATTTAGCTGAATAGGGCTTATTAGTGCTTTTTATAAAGCTATGCGCCACAGAAAGTGCTTTAGAAGAAATCAGCTGATTATAACAGACTCTTTCCCTTCCTACCCACCAATAAAGAACATAGTCAACAACAACAAAAAACAAAACAGACCATAAATAGATTTATGGAGGAAGAAGACAGAAGAGATCTTACAACGGATTCAGAGGATAGCTTTCATTTTTTTCTATCTTGTTTGAGAAAATACTCAAGCATAATATCAAACATAGAGGATTTTTTAAAATGACATTGCCCATAACAGAACATTCTAGAATAAGTACGGAAACAACTTTTTAATATGTAATCCCTCAGGTTATCCTAAAAGATTCAACAAATATAATAAAAATACATAGAATTGCAGGTTCTTTTCTTTTTAGAATTATAGCTGAAAGTTTATTTATTTCAAAAACTCAGTTCAATAATGCTCACTTTAGTCCAGCTCAGTCCATAGATCTCTGATGGGGAACTTTTTCTTTCTATAGTTTCTTCTTGTGCAAATGCTGCAAAGCTGCCTCTCTGACAGTCAATCTCACTCATCTGAGACTCAGCACCTGTGTCTCACCTTAATACCTTTCTAGTTATAATGCACCACTAGAAGTAGTGTTATCATTCTTCTATCTCCCACTAGGTGAGATCACATTGTACGATGTATTATTAATATGAACTGTTTCACATGAAACACTTACTGTACATAGTATTCTCACCAAACTGTGATAACTGTGATTAAATTCAGTGTAAACAAATGCCATATGTTGCCACCCCTCAAAAATTCCTGCCCCCCTCTTGCCACCCCATAAATATTTTTCTAAATCTGCCCCTGCTGCCTCCTGACTACTGCGTCCTGCCTAACCCATGGATCCTGCTGGATCTCTAGGACAGAATCGGCCTCCCTTTGTTTGACCGTGTTTCTGGGAGCTGATATATCGACTCTAGGAAGACTCTTGGAATCTTTATCAGCTCAGCCGCTCACACCCGCAGGAGTACGACCTTTGTAGGCCCCGGCGTGGCTCTCCTCCGCGCCTTTAACTCAGGTTAAAGCAGGAAACTAAGCTGAACCATAACGAGGTGCCAGCAGCACCTCTAGAAGAATAGGGGTGACAAAAAATACCCCATAGAAATTCTAGGCTAAAGGGTGAGGTGATTTTTGTTTGGGTTTTTGTTCTTGTTGAGTGGAGTTTCCATGGTAGCCTAGTCCTACAATCTTTTAATTACCACAAGCTGGTGTTGTGCTATTCCCACCCAAATAATGTATTCCATGTATTTATTTGTCATATATATTTTGGTCACTTTTCTGGTCACTTTAGTTTATTCTTTGTCAGTATTTAATAACATAACTCAGGTCTCTTAAGTTATTTTTCTTTAAAACAATTCTGTTATGGTTAAAAAAGTTGGTTAAATAAAGATTTAATTGGAAGTCTGTGTTTGTGTTCTTTACTAAAATTAAATCATTTAGCAATATCATAAAAAGTCCAGGCAGAGCTGCACATAAAATATGGTTTCAAATCTTTTCAATAATTATCGATATCGATCAATATGCATTTTTTTTTAATCATCCAGCCCTAGTTGATGCTGTTATTTTTTGATAATCAGGTGGTGTCCAAGCTTAGCAACTGGATTCTTAGTTGATCTAGTGTAGCACATTACTCCTAAAACTTTGACTTCAGGCTGCAGTCCAAGCATTGTGAACCTTGTCAAAGCAACACATTTAGAACTCTGACCTCTACTCACTATTCTGCTACCATTCCAGGTTTTTTTTGCACATTTTTGTACCAAACTTCTGCTTCATTCATTTGCTTGGATTAAGAAATCTACTAGCAGCATGCTCCTTTTTCAAGGGTCTGTTGAGACTCCATGTCTTAGCAGAATATCTCAGTGAGTGCCTGCTGGGCAACTAAATCAGCAGCTCTTAATACAATACCACGTTAAAAATTTATGTGGTATTGTTGTTTTCTTAGAATCAGGAATGTGTGTTTATCATTATTGTAATTCAATTCAGTTTATTTCTATAGCGGCCAATTCACAACACATGTCATCTCAAGGCACTTTCCAGTTCACCAGATCATCCAGTCAGATTGATCAAAGTTTTCTATCTAAGGAAAACCAGTTGATTGCATCGACTCATTGACTCTTCAGCAATCCCTCACACTAAGCATGCTTGTAGCGACAGTGGAGAGAAAAAAAAAACTCCCTTCTAACAGGAAGAAACCTCCACCAGAACCAGGCTCAGTGTGAGCGGCCATCTGCTGAGGCTGACTGGGGTTCAAGGAGACAGAAGCAGACATAGAAAAAGAAGCATAGATACAAAAGGCAACTGTCAACCAGCTCCACAGGCGGCCCCGTCCAGGGAACACACAGCCAGGCAGACGAGCTCCGAGCCAGCTGCCATGTCAGAGGATGAAGAGAGCACATCCAGTTAGTCACAGTCAGAGAAACAGGACTACACTGGAAAACAGGCCGATCTCCAACATCTAGAAACAAAGGTGTTGATGGCAGCAGCACAGCTGATGTTTCTCTCCAGGATGGAGTCACAGCCAAACAGGAACAGACCAGATGAAGCTACTATGAGAAAAAGCAGAGAGAGCAGAACGTTAGAGATTGAACTAACAGATTCTGCAGAGTGGGAGAATAGAGATAGAATGAAGCAGAATGATGAAAAAGGGGTCCCTATGTCCTCCAGCAGTCTACGTCTATAGCAGCATAGTGAACCTGCAGATTAAGAGCGAAGTGCTCTGTTAGGAACATAAGGAACAATCAGATCTCTGATATCAGATGGAGCTTGGCCATTTAAGGCTTTATATGTGAGAAGGAGGATTTTAAATTCTATTCTGGATTTAACAGGAAGCCAATGAAGAGAAGCCAGGATAGGAGAGATATGATCTCTCTTTTTCATTTTCATCAGAACTCTGGCTGCAGCATTTTGGATCAGCTGAAGGCTTTTAACTACAGTTTGTGGACTTCCTGATAGTAAAGAATTACAATAGTCCAGCCTTGAAGTAACAAATGCATGGACTAGTTTCTCAGCATCATCCCTGGACAGGAGATTTCTCATATTTGCAATATTTCACAGATAAAAGAAGGAAATTCTAGAAACCTCTTTGATATGGGATTTAAATGACAGGTCCTGATCAGAAATAACAGCAGGACTTTTTGCTTTATTAGTAAGTGTAAGTAAATGGTAAATAACTGAAATGGGTAGAACAGGATGCTTGAAAAACTCTAGTCTGTGTGGATGAATCTATATTAATGAAAGATATCGACTGCTTAAAGAGCCATGAATTCAGATGCACCTGTAGTCAGGCATAGGGCTATGATGGTGTTTATTTATTTACAGTTTTGGTTCTGACTTCAGCTGCCTTCGGTGCTGATATTTCAGCCTTCTTTTAACTCTCGGTAATCTGTAAACTTGCCTTACAGACTCGGAAATTTGCTGAATTTTGGCAAAAGATGATGATAAAAATCTGTTTGGTTCCAAAGCTTTTAAGACAAGCTACTTAACTCCGACTTCATGCTGCCTTTTATTACACTTCCTCTTCTCCTTCAAACTGCCCCCCTCTGTGGGGTGTTACAAGCTGGAGCAGGGCAATGTTATACTGCTATCTGTACGCTTTAAAGTCTATGTGGGGATAGGCACGAGTCAGCCAAGTTCTCTTATCCAAATCCATTCCCCCCTCTAAAATATCTGTCAAAAAACATGCACAGAAAACACACCTCTACAGACGGCGGAGCCTGTTTGGTGTAGATAAGCAGGTGAGTTTTGTACTGCGTCAACTAAACCTACAACCATGAAGAGGGTAAAAGAGAGAGATTGATATTTACATTTATATTTACCCAGTGAGAAGAAAGAAAGGGATGAGGGTGAGGAAGAAAGGGCCAGAGAAAAGAGAAAAAGATGTTTAGGATATTATCTCTAAGAGAATATTTACTTCTCAGTGGGAAACGGTTCCTGCTGCCTCTCCTCAGGGGGGCAGAACATATACAAGAACCACAAGCTTTCTACCAGAAGGCCTCTTTATGCTTGGAAGTTAACTTTGAGCAGACCTGACATCCTTTTAGATAATTAGACTGATTTGATCATTGTGGAATGAAATGTGCATTAGTGACACATTATTAGTTCATCAGGAAGTAATTAACAAAGACAAAATGATGGCTGTGCTGAAAAAACAAAAAAACAGTTACTGTTGACAGGGTTACTTTTAAGTGGGGGTGTTTGAAGTTGAAGAGTATAGATGCTAAGGCCCCTTCCAAAGTGGTGACCCAGATAAATCTGATTAAAGTATGTCCAACTCCCAACCAGGAGCCCAGATCAACAACCAGAGGATCCTTTTTTTAACATATTGGATTAAAGCAACAGGAATCCCTACTAACTGAGGGTACGGCAAGCATGTCAAGTCTGGTTGAATCAAAAAAATAAAATCCAGCTATAATCAGAATGTACAGTACTGTCATGTGAAATTCAAATTGTAGTGTGTTGACGTACATGAATGCCATGTTCAAAGAGCTCAAAGTTCAGTTCACACAGATGAAAATGAACTAACTCATGTTCACAGTTCACAAACCTATAGATGAATTTCCCTCTGGGATTATTATAGAATGTCTGATTCAGAATCTGATGAACCAGTTCAAGTTCACTTGTTAAATAAAGCCACAGTAGAACCTCATATTTCACCCTTTAAATGTGTGATGATAATATATAGGAAGAATATGGATGCAGTCAAGGTTTACTGGATGTGCAGTGAAGCCTTTATTTAACCAAATCACATAGAAGTTCAGAAACATTCAGGTTCTGCTGAAAAGATCTAGATCCACAATGATTTCTTCCATTCCTCATTCAGCAGAGATGGGAAGTAACGAAGTACAAATACTTTGTTACTGTATTCAAGTAGATTTTTCTGATATTTTTACTTTACTTTACTACTTATTTTTATGGCGACTTTTTACTTCTACTCCTTACATTTTTACACAAATATTTGTACTTTCTACTCCTTACATTTTAAAAAATTGTCTCGTTACTTTAGTTTTGAATCATTTCAATGGAGTTACCGTTATTATTTTTCACGTCATCAATACCAAATTCAATCTAATTGGATGGGAATCTACGTTGCATTTGTCGCACCACTACAAGATGAATCGACAGATTCGGCGGTATTCATTGGCGGCAAATCATTGCAGCTTGGTGGCGGTGGCGTTAGCATAGTAGCATGGACGACGAGATGATTGAAAATGAACACAACGGAGATCTAGTCCTATTGGCAGACATCCATTTAAAATGTAGGCAACGGCATGAAAAAAGTGGTTTCTACTTTTACTTTTATACTTTAAGTAAATTTTCAAGCCTGTACTTTGTTACTTTTGCTTGAGTAAAGAAGTTTAATCAGTACTTCAACTTTTACCAGAGTATTTTTTAACACAAGTATCTGTACTTTTACTCAAGTACGGAAAGTGAGTACTTTTGCCATCTCTGTCATTCAGTAGCAGATATTTCCCAACATAGCTCAGATGCTTTAACTCCATGTGTCGCTTTAAAGTACAGTAGAAGTGGACGTGGCTGACACACAGACTTGTTTGTTAAGTCCCGGTGGGAACATTTTGCACTAAAATATACGTTTTGTTTTTTTTTTTTGTCCCATTCTTCCTTTGTTGATCAAACTCTGCCTAGCGCTCTGCTAAGCTGGCATCAGAAATCCCAGCAGATGAGTCTGAATGGAGCAGACTAGTACTAGCAGTAGACATGCTGCTCTCTCAGGCTGTTTGCTGTAATAAGTGCCGTAAAACCTGACGTTATGCAATGAAAAATGTCGTTATCAAATTAATGCTAACGTGAGCTGAGTGTGTAGCTGATTCTTGAACGTCGCTCTCATTCATGTTCATTACTTCAAACTGATCCGTTCACCGCTCACTAAAATTATGAACGTATTCACTGAACGAGTTCCTGCAAACACGGATGAGTGCTGCATGTAAATGAAAAGGATTCATTTGAAATCAGATATTTACACAATTATAAGAAACCACTCAACCTCTTCTCTTAATGACTGATATTAAATCAGACTAAAATACTGCTTTATTGTCTCACTTATTGTAACCAAAGTTCTATTCGATTTGCTGTATGGCAAATAATTAGATACATTTTAGATTAATCATATCTGTATCTACAACAAAATATATAGATAACAAAAAAAGTCTGTAAACATTTCCCTAAATATTGAAAAAAAGCACTCTGTTGTCACAGTTTGCCTACTTGATCCACGATGCTGTTATTACAGAGGAAGAGCCTGACTGAGGCGGTTATTTAAAATGAGCTGGAATGAAAAGCTTAGCACTGAGCACTGAACCATTCAATCATGGAGCTAAAGGAGAGCAGCTTTTGTTTTAGTAAACTCAGGATTCCTCTGTTTAAACTGAACCAGATGATTATCTTGGTCTGAGTAAAGCATAAACATAGCCTCATTTAATCCCCTCTATCAATCATTGAATGATATTCTGCTGCTGCTATATTTCTCTTCTTCTCTTTTCTTAGTCTCAGCACCTGCCAGTTTCCAAATTCTCTTTAATTTGTGTCATTCCAGTCCTCTCATCCATCTCTGTCCTCCTCTATGCTGAATCTGAATCTGACAGATTATGGTGGAGGACTAAGGTGGCTGTTCATCACATCAGACTCACATAGATTTAGTCCATTCAGCAATGCCCCATTATGCTTAGTTCCCCTTTTTTTATTTTCACATCCTTTTAAGTTTTCTGATCTATAGCTCTTTATTATTTTTCAGTTATCTCTTTATTTCTATATTAACTTCTCCTGAATTTTAGAGGCATGTAATTGGATTATATGCATTATATTTAGATTTTTTTTAAAGGAACCTTTTTAACTAATTTGAAAACCAAACCTATTCTATCCTTGTGCACTGAGCACTTAAATATTAATACATGATGTTTGTACTGCTAAAACATGTCTTATATTTTGATTGGAAATATGTTGCTCTGGCTTTTGAAATCCCCAAAACCACTTCTTTTTAGGTTTAAAATAAACTCTTTATTAATAGAGTCCCTTAAATTTGACCAAAAAAAAAAAATAGAAACATCCTGAAAAACAAAATAAAAGTCTTTTGATCTTTCGCTGTATGAACTGGTGTATTTTCTGATGCATGTTTGGATTTTTGAAAATCTTTAGCACTGCAAGTGAAAGATGATGGACAAGAGAAATAAAAACATTGAAACATATAATTCTGTCTTTTTTCTTTAACAGTGTCCTGTCTTGATGCCAAAAAAGGGCTCAACAGATTTTGCTTTCACAAGTGGAGCAGTACGGCTGTCGCCATAGTGTTCCGCTTGATTTATGCATATAGATTGCTTTATTCTAATTAATGCAGGGGGTTTTACAGATTATATGGACACTGCAATGGAAGAAGAACAGGAAAGGAAAAACAGAAAAAAAGGACAACAGATGAAAGAAAGAGGAGATAAAAGGGAAACAACAATAAAACATAGGGTTCAATTCTCAGGTATTACATCAAAAGATGTCATGATTTTATCAAGAGCTCAGACCCACATGCAGATAAACCAGCCCAGAGAGACAAGGGAAAAAGTTTAACAGGTTTATTGAGATATTTGGTGGAGATTCCAGTGTTGCTCTGAACACTGCTCAACCGGAACTGAAAGGTGAGGGGAAGATACTGTGGTTAGTTCAGGTTCAGTGGGAGAATTGATCCTCGAACTTGAAGAGGAGAAAAGGTTGGCTGACTCACGTTTCCAGAGATTAGGTTGACTCTTAGACTCCAGTAGGTGAGGAATGTGTTCTGGTGTTTGTCTCATACAGTGGAGGGCGGACAGGGTTACCCAGAATGTGGTTGCTTGTAGATGAACGGAGAAAGACTGACTGCCACTCAGATTTCCTGCGGTACTTGAACGGACTGTTGTGCAGATGAATCCCTTGCTCAGTGTGAACCTCAAACGTTTCCTCGGGGAAAAGTGGATCCAAACCTCCGGTTTGTATCCTCAGCTCAGTTTGAAGCACAGTAGATCCTTCCAGGGAGAGAAGGTCTGAAAAATCCAGTTTGCAGGATGACTTCCTGCCGAGAGGCAAAGACAAAAAGCAATGTTAAAGCTCAGGTTGACAAAAACTCAGTTTGGCTAGAGTACCCAAAACTGGCAAACACTCTGGCATCGAGGTAGTGGAAGTCAGCAGCTTAAGAACACTCCGTTAACGAGGTGACCCCTTGCAGGTGTGTGAGGAGGAGAATCAGAACCAGGCGCCGCCTGGTGGAGGAAGGAAGACAAACACACAAACACACAGACCACACAGACTGGAGTCCTAACAAAAGATGTAATATCAGATAATTGAATATAGCTCTAGCTGTAGTAGTACAGTTAACAGAGTTCATGCAGATGTGTTCGCCTGCCTACGTCCGTCTCCTGATGAACACAGACTGAGTTCAGGTGTGACTGATTATCTCCAGCTAAAGATAAAATGTCTCCCTCATGTTTTCTTTTGTCAGATTTTGACAATTTTTGAGTGTCAAGATTTTGAACCCATGGAAGAAGAGAGACGGTGACAGTGGGTAAAATAATATATATATATAGATATAAAAATATTTTTAAAATATATTTTCTCTCAACTTACAGTTGAGAAAAAGCAGCCGTTTTTGATGAAAACACGTTTAACTCTATAAAGAGAAGACTCAACACTTTTCTGAGTATTTAGTCATTCATTCATCATAGCAGGATCTCAGTATATCTGTTGTTAATGAATCTACAAGAACATTTTACCTTCTACCTGCCCTGTTATTGGTTCCATAACATAAAGACAGGCGGCCTCACTCAGGAATAGAGCTCAAAATAAAGGCACTGGTCTCAAGACAGGTCTGACCTATTTTTTCCAGGTCTTGAATTGGAAAAATGTGCCATGATTATTATTATTATTATAATTGTTTAGATCTTCTCCTGCACAAACACATGGCAATTATTGAATTAAAAATGTTAGCGATCGGATGGATCCCATCATCTTAGACTAAATACAATGTTGGCATCATTCATGAAGTGAAAGAAAAGGTTAACTTCACCATTGCATTTGATTCTTTCATAAATTCTGCTTTTGAACCATTGATTTAAAGAAGCAAACATTAACCTGCATTTACCTTCTAATGCAGAGATCTTCAACAGGGGATCCGTGACCTCTAGGGGTCCATGCAGGTACTGTATGGGGGTTCATTGTTTTGGCGAAAGTTTTGGTTGATTAGACTTTTGTTTTATATTTCCCCCCTGCATTTTTTTTCCACTAATTTAAATGTCTTTAAATCCACAATAACATGAATTCAACACACTGTAGTAAACAGATAAATGGAGGCAGAAGATGTCCTTCGGTCATCAATGCACACATTCAGCGACACACAGGAGCTCTTTCAAGCTTATATTCATTACATTACTCCATCTATAATAGAGTGACTAAAGGACTATAATACAATTTCCCACGATGTATATACTGTAACTTGGGGGTCCCTGCTCCATCTTGCCATCAGTTTGGGGGTCCTTGGCCTGGAAAACGTTAAAGACCCCTGCTCTAGTGCTTTGACGGCTGGTATATTGTTTTTTTCTTTCTCAGGATTGTGAAAATTAAATGACATCATTCTATCATCTAGTTGGATCTTTGTAGTTTTTACTGTTCAACACATATCTGTTTTGACTGATCAATGTTATAAATTCATGAACATTTCTGTTCTCTCTACTTTCTCTGAGTTTTTTTGTTGTGAAGGCAGACAAAAACCTTGTTCATAGTGAGAGAGAAGATCTGTACCCTGGTTGGTGTTTGCTGTACAGTTGAACTTTTTACAGTTTGTTCTTTTTCATATTATTTAGTCTTTTTGTATCTATAGTCTCTCTATTGTCTACTCTTTGCCTTTGTAAAGTAACATTATAACCTTTTTGCTAAATATGTTCATTGTTTTATAATCATGATTACTTTGAGCAAATTTAACCAGAGGGAACAAATGTACCTTTCTATAGACACAAGCTGCTGCAAAACTTGGGTTTGCACAAACAGTTCAGCGTTTCTATGCCTGCACTTTATCATAGGGAGGGGGTCATATTCTGGCTTGGCAATAATGGGATAGTCAATTAGTTTTCCATCTGAATCAGTACTGTGACTAAATGATTACAGGCCTCATTGTGCTGAATGTATTGGATGCAGTTTTTTAACACCAATCTCTTGCAAATGTGGTGCTGATTTGCCAAAAGGGAGGCTGCAGTGGAGGGAAGGTCCCCCCAGCATCCAGGAAGAGCAACTTAAAGGTCAAATGAAACGTGTTTCAAAGTTGAAATGATTTAAAAACAAATAATTTGTGGGTTTTGTAATGTTGAATGTCATAAAAACATTGTGCTATGTTTATATTAATCAGTAAATATTTTAAAACTCCCTGCCTGTGTTTTTGGCTATTTCTGTGATCACCATACAGAATAGAATGGCAGAATGATTCATAGAAAGAATCATGGAATGATTCTATAGGGTATCTGGTCCTTAAAGTCTCTGAATAGGGTGTGTAACATTGGTTGGGCTGAAAATGGCATATTAGCTGTTCTATGAGCTCTAATGCAGCCTGGTTAAAAACCATAGAATGAAATGACAGGTTTCTTCCTTTTATGGTATGCTCATGAATATTTAGATGAGCTGTGAGCTGATTGGTTGTTTTACAAAGAGCCAAGGTGCTGAGCAAAGACGCATCATAGCAACAAGCACTCACTCACTGAAACTTCAAATTGTTGATATGGTAGGGTGAGCAGACGTCCTCTTTTTCCCGGACATGTCCTAGTTTCCGTACCTAAAAAAAATGTCTGGGGGGAATTTTAATATCGTCCCGAATTTTGGTAGACTACAGTGCAACCATAAAATTTGCCTTTTTATGGTGAGATTTGCAGAGAAAGGAGGTGTTGATGAGCTTTGTACTTCTCTGTACGTCCATTTCACTCTCTGAACTACCGTTATTCATCTATGTCAATGTAAACTTGGTTTTGCATTCTATGACCCCTTTAAAAACGTGATGCAGTGGTACCATAGTGGATACTGAGCACAGAGCGACTCAGAAGAAAGTGGACATATCAGTTGGAAGCATTAATGCATCAAACATTGCTTTCCAATCACCATAAAATAGAAGAATAAGCAGGAAAAACACTGGAAGGAAAAGTTCCGCTTTAAGATGGTTCAGTGGGTCACAATCAGTTTTTCAAATCAGCAAGAAAAACTACCAGAGCTTCAATCTTCCATTTCCCGAAGGATAAAAGATGGTTTGACAACCTTAGATATATTCTATTGACCGTTTGTGCAGCGACTATGTCGCCTCAAAATAAAAGCCAGTATTGTGTTCAATTGGCTGTATGCCAAACAGGCAGGAGTTTTTCCTCAGGGCCGCTTTCCTCCACCATTTTCATTTTTAGAAGAGGAGGATGACACCACAGATGAATAAAAAAGGAGGAACCCTCCAGCCTGAGGGAGCTCGGCTCAAACAGGTATGAGAACAGCTGCACACAAATAAATGTGCCCAGCATCAAAAAATATTGTAGCTCATACAAATATTTAATGTGCTGAAGCTGTTAGAAGAGTCCTGTAAATGAATACTAGCATGAGGGGGATTTACCATTAGGTAATACTAGGCGGTTGCCTAGGGCCCCGAGTTCCTAAGGGCCCCATAAAACTACAAGTATGGTTAATACAACTATTCCTTATCTGTGCACGTTAATAATGTTTATCCTTTGGCTAAAATGCCATCAGAGCGCTGATAATATTAAGTGTATCTCAGCCCCCCCCTTCAGTGTCCACCATATTGGATCAGTCCATTTGCTGCACATGTTCAGAAAGGTCCAAACAGACAGCAGCAAACCATTTGAAAACAAACCATGCAAAGAGTAGTGTTGCTAACTTAGTGCTTTAGTCGCTATATTTAGCCACTTTTCAGACCCCTCTAGAACTCTGATTTCTAAAAAGCTCCTAGCGCCAAATCTAGAGACTTTTTTCTGCTACTGGAGACTTTGGAGACAACATCTAAAAGCAGCGAACTCTGCTCTCCAGAGCGAGTAGATTGGTAACCCCGCCTCCTGCTCTCCTCTATCTTGTCTGCTGTCATGATTCATGCAGCTATTATTTCATCCAAATGAAAAATGGAGAACAGAGAAGCAGATCATGGCTTGTCTACAGTGAAAAGAAGGACTGGGTTATTTACTTTGGCCTTTTTGGAAACACAGGAAGGAGCAATCAGCTAAGTGAGCTTAGTGCTTGGAAAAAATCTTTCATTCCTTTAGAGACAGCATGAAAAGTCAGCTGAGTACAAAACATAGAGAGGAAAACAAGAAGAAAAGGGACAAGAAGAGAGGGACACAACCTAGAACAGATAATGGATGTCTATTCTATTAACATTTCTCTATCTGTAGAATGGGTCTGTTTTATTTGTCTTCTCAATTCAGAGGGGCCCCTGCCTGTCTTTGCCGAGGGCCCCAAATTTCCTAAATCCGCCCCTGACTAGCATACACATAAATATTTATGTATTTTAGCCAAGCCATGAACCGTGTGCATTAAGTCCATACACTAAAAGGTGCGACTGTGAAGTGAAGATGTTCACACGGTCTGCAAGAACGGTGCCTGCTCCAAGAAGCTGCATTCCCCTCTATTATCCTGAGGGGGAAACTAAGTCAGAACATTAAAAAAAACATAGGTGACAGAGACTACAGCAAAAGATTGGCTCTGAGAATTGATTTTGATCAACCTCTGAAACAGTTTTATAAAGATATGTGTAGACCGAAACAAAATAAACAAGTAAAGAAAGCAGGCATCAGCCATTGAGGTGTGTTTAAATACTGCTCTGACTCAAACATTATTGTACTTTTTATCATAGCAGAGGGGACCTTGGCACAGGGACTAGCTAATTATTCACAGATTGAATTTTGGCAGACACATGTGCTAATTATTAGTGCTTTTAGCAATTGTACTATCAGGGAATTAACATAATGTCTCCCTAGTGGCCATTTTTAAAAAGTCTGCCAAAACTACTGCAGGCTTAAACTAGTTTAAAATGACTGTAATTAAAGTTTACATGAAGTAATCAACATGATGGATTTTAAATATGGAAATGTGTTCGCAGAAGCAAATATTCTTTGGATTTTTGAGCTCTACGATCATGTAATGAAACAGCGAAAATAAGAAAGTAGTTTAGAAACAATGTCACCTTATAAAGAAAAACATTCCAGCATTGAAATTGAACTGATTATCAGAATTTTAAGAACAAAATGAAAGGTTGCTCCATTTTCCATTTCCTAATAAGATATATAGAAAAAAGTAAATTCTTCTACTTTTTTGTAAGAGGAAAATAAATACAAATAAAAAGGTGATTTAAGAAAGTCTGAGTCAAATGTTGTCACAAACACAAGCAGCCCTTGGTGTATTCTTCAATACTCATGAATAGTAAGGCAAGAATAACTTATAAAGAAAACACAGCAGCAGAACTATGGCTAGCTTCACACAGCAGGTCCTGATGCTTAATTGTATTTGTTTGTATAAATTTTTCTAAAAAGGTAATAATTTTAGCGGGATCTTTCGTAATACTAACGAATGTAACCACCATCAGACTTCTGAGAGAACTGTTCGGGAGACCAAAGAGACCCGAAGTCACTGGGAATCGCACTGTTCGATAGAATTCAAGTGAAAAAGCCATTAAGGATGCAGGTTTGTCTGTTAACTAGTAAACTCTTGAGCAATGGGAGCTAACATTATATAAAGACCAAGAAGAAAAAAACAGCACACGGTTATTGACTTTGCAGGGTTGCTTGCTGCTTCAACGACTCTTTAGCAATCCTAGCATGCACAGAGAAACAGTGGAGAGGAAAGACACTCAGCTGGGTTTTCTTTTTCTGCTGCTGCTGCAGCAGCTTCCTCTGGATGTCTGCACCGACGTCCAGTGGAGGCCAGGAGAAAACAGTGGGATAAAAAGTGGCATGACTGCACACCCTCCATAAAAGATCAGATGAGATTTTATACCGCATATGGGTTGAAACTGAATTTTTTTTAGATCAAAAGGTCAGAATTCAGACTTCCATTATGATATGAGTTGCATCTGGTCAGGTAGTTCAGGCTTGGGTTGTATTTGCCTGCTGTGTGAATGTAACCTACAGTAATAATGGTTACTTGTTTAGCATCACAGGAAAGTCATCAATCATCAAAAAAAAAAAAAAGACATGACTTCAAGTTTAAACAAACTGAAGTTTTGCAATGGCCTAACCTAGGTTTTAAAATTATATCAATTTAAGAATCTGTGGGGCAACCAAAGGAGAGTAGATTATAAAGACTTTAAATTTTATTTTAAAATCCTCATTTTGATCAAATTTTATAGAATTTAAAATCCTCCTTCTCACATATAAAGCCATAAATGGCCAAGCTTAATCTGATATCAGAGATAATACGTAGTCCTTTTTCTCTGACTGTGACTAACTGGATGTGCTCTCTTCGTCCTCTGACATGGGAGCTGGCTCGGAGCTCGTCTGCCTGGCTGTGTGTTTCCTGGACGGGGCCGCCTGTGGAGCTGGTTGACAGTTGCCTTTTGTATCTATGCTTCTTTTTCTATGTCTGCTTCTGTCTCCATGAACCCCAGTCAGCCTCAGCAGATGGCCGCTCACACTGAGCCTGGTTCTGCTGGAGGTTTCTTCCTGTTCAAAGGGAGTTTTTCCTCTCCACTGTCGCTACAAGCATGCTTATTGCGAGGGATTGCTATAGAGTCAATGAGTCGATGCAATTAACTAGTTTTCCTAGTTTTCCTGGATGATCTGGTGAACTGGAAAGTGTCTTGAGATGACATTTGTTGTGAATTGCTGCTATAGAAATAAACTGAATTGAATTGAAAGTTCTTATAATCTGATAACTTTGAATATTGCTGGCACAAACAGGGAGGTTTTTGTTATTAGCATGCATGTCACATTAAAGGTGGAGGAATGTTTATGATTGTCTCATTGCTGCACATCACAAATGTGACTATTTTAACAGAGTTGTTTACACCTTTGAGAGATGCTGTTTATTCTGCACATTCTCAGACGTGGAGACGGAGGGCAGCATACTGTAAACTGATGGACATTATTACTAAATGAAACATCAATAAACATGTTTCCTCAGGTTTTAAATGGAGCAAGCTTTGCAGTTAGTGTTTCTGTTTATGGTCAGATTAGAAATACTAATTCAACAATTATCTTTGATGACATCATAATTGCTGGGAATTTAGCTGGGAAAAGGTACAATTGTATTATAATACAGGATTATCCCACATTTTACAGAGATAATCAGCCCAATCTGAAAACTTTAATTAACAATTCTAGGCCAAACATGCATTTCACTTGTCTACTTCAGCTGATCCACAGTCAACACAGATAAATAAAGAAATAAAACAGGGTTTATTAAAGACATGATTTACATTAAGGACAAACCTGCAGATGCTCAGTTATTTCTGATCAGTGCTTTAATAACTGCAGACATCCAGTGGACCATATTTGTAGCTGTTGAATCAACAAAACATTCAAAAGCAGTATTAAATAAAAATATGGGAGATGCATAAATAGACTTACTAACCAAATTTATTAGGTACACTTGTTCAGTTGCATGTGAACGAAAATAGAGACTCAGCCAATCACATGGCAGCAACTCAAGGCCTTTAGGCATTTAAATGGGATGCAGATCACTCACTGAGGTTTAAAGCCTCTATCAGAAATGGGGACGCAAAATGATTTAATTGAATTTGAGCATGGCAGGTTTAATAGAGCCAGATTGGCTGGTCTGTGTATTTCAGCGCAATCATCTCACATTCAACAGAAAAAAAGATCCCTTTTCATCCAGTATGTGGATTTCATATCAGAAGAGAATATGCAGACTGGTCTGAGATGAATGAAAGATGAATGAAAGCCAACTACCACTGATTTAAGCCACTCATTTTGACCAAGGAATGCAGAATACCATCTTCAAATGCAAACCAAATTGACCCTTAAAGGAGAAGGGTTACAGCAGCAGGAAACCACCCTGGTTCCCTTCTAGTCAGCTGAACCCAGAAAACTGAGGCTTCATTTCACTGTACAGTGGCAGCCGTTCAAAATGGCCCTCCCCAGTCAAACGCCAGCTGAACTGCAGCCCACGTCCCTGCAGTTCCCCGCAACGTCCCCTCCAACTTCCACCTGCTGGCCTTCTCCTGGGCATGATTTTTTTTTTACTATGACTCCACCCTTTCACTGAATTACAGGGTCTGACCAGGAGATGGCGCTGCTCTTAGAGCTCAATTCAATTCAGTTTATTTTTATAGCGCCAATTCACAACACATTTCATCTTAAGGTACGTTAAAGTTCACCAGATCATCCAGTCAGATTGATTCAAAGTTTTCTAAGGAAAACCAGCTGATTGCATCGACTCAATGACTCTGCAGCAATCCCTCACACTAAGCATGCTTGCAGCGACTGTGGAGAGGAAAAACTCTAATAATGTCCCTTGATGTCTACAAATCATGACAGAAAGAACATTCTAGTACCGTACAAAGATTGTCATTTAAAAACAAATTGTAGGGGACCAGCCAAGGGCCCATCAAGGAAAGAGAGGAAATTATGAATGGCTTCTACTGTACACTCTAGATTTACCAAATTTGCTAATTGAGCATTCTATGACCCTTATATCCTAAATACCTAATTACTGTTTTGGATCTGGTTACATCCTCTATGGTTACTGTGTACCCATCATGGATCTGATCACAACACTCAAACCATCTCTAACTGGTTTGCTGATCTTTAAAAGGTCAATGTTATCTTTTGGCTCTAATAATCACCAAAATCTCAATCCAACGGTCTTCCTTAGGGATGTGGTCGTTTTTTGCAGACTAAACCTTTTAACAATACATTGAACTTTTCTTTAAACTAATACATCAATTACTAACCAGTGAAAGCAGCTGGTTAACCATCATCCAGTCAGGCTTCCATGCTCACCGCAGTACAGGGACTGCCCTTGTCAAGCTCTGTAGCAATCCATATAAATGCAGACTGTGGTAGAACCCCTGTGCTGATATTATTGGATGTCAGTTCAGCATTCCACACTGTTGATAACATTTTATTAGAACACCTGGAACTCAGTAGGACTGCCTGCGTTCTCTCTAGAACTAAGAAAGTAGGTGCTGCTCACTGCGTCCCCACTAGAACTAAGAAAGTAGAGCACATCAGCCCAGTCCTAACATCCTTCCTCTGGCTCCCTGGATCTATTAATATACTTCTGTTAATTTATAACTGCCTGATTGGCTTTACTCTAAAATACATTACAGACTTATTGTCAGTGGATCAAGCACCCAGACCTCCCAAATCAAGTGTACTCTGCAGAACCAGAACCTAAAATGGAGAAACAGCTTTAGTTCTTAAGCTCCATTAATTTAACCAGAAAATTGTAAAAGTGCTGAAATCCAGTTTTTCTTTAAACAAAGATTAAAATTGCATTTGTTCAGAGTGGCCTCCGACCTTTATATCTAGATATAAAAAGTGTCATTCCTATTTACCTTTTTGTTTTTAATAGAGTAGTTTTATTTTTTTTTTTTACTTTTTATTCTTTTTTTTTAATTCAATTTAGCTGTTTGTCTTTGCTGTTTGCCTCTGCAATGTTCCGTTGTTTTTATATTTTTAAATGACCAGTAAGGCATTTTGGACCATCTGAACTGTGCTTTATAAATAAACTCGTCTACATTTTAGTTTTTTTTTTTAAGGTCTAAATGATTATATTTCCTAGACTCAAACTATACAGCTCAGCTGAAGCAGTGGTTTTAAATTATTGCATTGAATTAAATAAAAAAATCTGCTTTTTTCTGGGTTTATAAAGTTTGTGTGAAAAATATAGGGCAATTATAGAACTTTTTCACTGTAAGAATTTTTCCAGATAACTTTTTTTTTCAGCCCTACTAAATATTTCTGAGCTCCTTAATGTATATAAACATCAGCTGTATTTTTATTCTCCTCTCAGCTGGGGATAAACCAAGATTAAATATTTAAAAGCTCTGAAAATGGCTCAATTAGTCAGTTTCTATTATGGGAATTGTCAGGAAATTAAACACTCAAACAAATCGGAACGATCTGATAACTACAAAGAATTCCATCACTTTGTTCATGTGTAATTTATATTTAGGGGTTAGAAGTTGCACGGTTAGGGCGCACAGTGTTCTCTGCTGCTCATGTCTAACAAACTTCAGCTTACAGAGAGGAATCCATGTTCCCCAGATGAATCTGGCATCAGGAAGTCAGTTTAAGTAATAGCTGATCACTCCTGCATCAACTCTGTCCTGAAACTGTCAGTAAAAGCTCAGGAAAAGCTGCATACTTGCTACTGTAGATTAAACTGTTGACACTTAATGTTTTAAAAGCTTCCAGAAATTAACACTTCATCTGAAATGGCAACCATCATTTTTCTAAACTATATTCCAATTGCAGCAGGAAAAATAATATTCATTTGATGTTTTTATGCAAATTACAGCAAAATGTTGAGAGATTATTTGCTCAACATTATGAGCAGATAATAAAGGCATAAAATCCAAGAGCTAGTTAATAGAATGAAGATGCTGGAGATGTGTATCATTACAACCTAAGAAATCATCTGTACTCAGCCAAGTATTCAGGGGCAAAATAATTACCCTTAAACACTAAAAAAGAAAGTTTAACTTCCTCCCTTCAGGAGCTGCTATAATGACTACATGATATGGCAATTAAAAGATGATTAAAGATTAGGAGTTTTGGTAATTACACCTTTTACAGAGCTGATGGAGCAATCAGACCAAATTTGAGATTATGACGCATTTTATCCTCTTTTGCAATAATTCAGTTTCTTGTTATAGTGCAGAAGATGTAAAGAGAAGTAAAATGTGTAAAAAGAAACAGATTCTCTGAGAACATTAATGCAGTATTTTATATGAACACTATCAGTTGTTCTTGGTCCAGGAGTCATTAGGTGCACGTCAAGGTAAGTCTTCCATGAGCGCTGCGACAGGACGACAATAGGCTAAAAAAATGCAGTAAAACTCAGACTTGACTACTGTAGGCTACTTTCATTGTTCGCCCAGTTGTTCTACTTATGGTATGCTATCCTTCAATTCAATTCAGTTTATTTATATACGGCCAATTCACACTCCATGCATAAAGGATCCATACAAGTGCTGCTTTTGCTTTACTCTTCTAACTTCCTGTTTTGTTCATCTCGTTTTTAGAAATAAATGCGTTTTGCTCATCATCTGTCAGGAATTAGGATTAGGTGCAGTTTATCAACGCCACTGAGACCTTTGCCTAGAATGGCTTCTGTCTGTGACAGAACACATGTAAATGATGATCCATCTATGTCAATGAGGGGCTTAGATGAGACTGATAGTAAATCACTACTAATCAATTATTCACGTGTGTTTGTATTGTTAGGGTTGTGATGAGGACCTGAGCTATAGCTAAAGTCAGAGGTCTACAATCTACAGTAAGGGGAACCCAGGGTAGTGCAGGGGGTCATATTATAATAGTAACACTTTCACTTAATCCAAAAAAAAGAAAAAAAAAAAAAAAAAAACAATGAACTGGACTTTGTTCCCAAGTTTGAAGACATTTTGCTTCTCATCCAAGAAGCTTTTTCAATTCAAAATGTCAGGAATGGAATTTTCTTCTCATTTTTTGGCCTAAAAAAGAAAACATTCTTGGATCGTCTTTAAGTTTAAAATCAGTCACAGACACACACAGATATAAAACAATATTAAACTAAGTTCTCTAATGTTAACCTATGTCTAACAACAACCACCATTAGGCTGAGATTTAGCTGGAAAGCAGAATCTGCACTAATACTCGACCCGTAGCAGCATCCACTGCCACTCTTACCTTCTGTTCCACGGTTGTGGATTAGGCCTTGTTCAGTTTAACCTTTTAAAGCTCCATGACATCGCTGTTAAGGGTTTTATGTCAGAGCCTTGCCTGTAAAACTTGCCTTGACAACACACACAAACACAAAGACCAGAGCTGGGAGGTGGACTTGGAAAAAAACTCTAATTACCGTACGACTGACATAGTTTCTCACACATACACATCCGCTCAATGT
Organism: Cyprinodon tularosa; assembly: GCF_016077235.1. Classification (NCBI taxonomy): domain Eukaryota; kingdom Metazoa; phylum Chordata; class Actinopteri; order Cyprinodontiformes; family Cyprinodontidae; genus Cyprinodon; species Cyprinodon tularosa. The sequence goes on from NW_024038092.1 coordinate 473,928, forward strand.
CAGGTATGGTGCTTAATGGGCATTACAGAAACCTCTATTGATGGGAAACCTTCAGACAAAGGATGCATTTCTGGGAGGGGTTCTAGATAACAGGGCAGACATTCATTCTAAAATTGCTTGTTTTTTTTCAAGCTAAAACCCTAAAGAAACCAAAATAAAAGTGCGGACATGTTAATTTTTCTTTTTTTGTGTTTGTTTGTTTTCTTCTTTTTTTACTGCTGTACCTATGAGAAAAACCAGCAGCTGAATTTATCCAGGAGCACATGGCTGATTTATCTGGGCCTGCTTTTATCATATTCCCTCTGCTATAAGGCATATATTTTTATTTCAAATCTTTTTATAATTCTCATCATTAAATGTTTTTAATGATGAGAATGTCGAAGTTATTTCCCTAAAAAGGTCAATTTTCAAAAATAAATAAATGACTTAAGTGAAACATATTTTTCTTTTAAAACACTAGCTGTTATTGGTGCCTGTTACGTCATGACTTTGGTTAATCTTTGAAATTTTAACAATAACAACAAATAATGACTAATAAGTAGAAAAGCGAAGAATGCATTTTTTCCTAAAATGTTTATTTTTGTTCATATCGACATTGAAGTTTAGAGAATAGAGATGAATATTTGAAAGCCTTCATTGTTTTTTATTTGGTAAATAACTATAAGGAGAGACTAGATAATAGCTATTCTTTTCATTTTTAAAAAGCAATACATGTAAAACTAAAAATCCATATGTAGGCTTTTTAGCCTATAATAAAATAAGTTTTAGAATAAATGAATAAAAAAAAAATAATAGTGGTTCAAAATTACAAAAAATAAAATAAATTTTTTTTTCAAATACTTTAAACTCAAATATCCCTAAAATATTTTAAGAAAGATGATTATTTCTCAGTAGAGGCCGTGCTTTAAGGCAGCAAACTGGAGCAGATGTTTTCTGCTGTAACCTTGCATCATATTAGAAAACATTTGCAAAATCTGAATGGATTTCAAACTTAATAATTCGGCTTTTAATTAGGAAAAATGAAATAATTATGAAAATGAAATCTTTTGTCAGTAGAGAATAAATAATAAAATTCATAACTGATGCTTCAATTACCTGGTCATACCACTGCAAATTTAAAGGAACCGAATTACCACTGAGCAAATACAAACCTGAAAAAGATAAAAAAAAAAAAATATTTAAAAAAAAGCAGTTAAATAAATGGCAGATGTGCCGTAAATAAGTGCCTGACTGAATTGGATTTATTAGATGCCATCTAAATATAAAAAGTGTGAATAATATGATCCTTTGAGTTTTCCTTCATTCCTTCATCCACTCTATGTTGCTCTAACAAACTGGTTTTTAAGGAATCGTAGTTGTTTCTTGCACCAACAACCCGCTCCCTTCGCTCCGCTCATTCAAACCTTCTCCACATTCCCAGAACCAGACTCAGGACAGTGGGAAATATGGCATTTTGTGCTGCTGCCCCACATCTGTGGAATACCTTCCCTGTCACCCTGAGGGCTCCTCAATCCACTGAGTGTTTAAAAAAAAGCTTTTTGGTCCCCTTTAGATGTTTTATCATGCTTTCTCTCTTTTTACCTGTAGCACTTTGAGATCTTTTGATGGAAAGTGCAATATAAATTAAATGTATTATTATTATATAATCCCAAATATGAAAATTAGGACTTTTTTGATCCCACCATTAACATAGTCTTTAAGAGAAGAGAGTCATGTAGCATTAAACGCTCTTTCGAAAGCGACAAAAAGTCAAAAGACGTGTGTTGTGAGAAAATGTCTGATTCTACATGCTGGTTGTAGATCCTCAGTAGCTTCTATATTTCTACATCTACGTCTGCCTGATCATCCTCCATATCAGACTGTAGTTGTATTTTGTTTTTATTCCAAACCTAATGTTTTAAGAGATATTAAAATTCTAGTTTGTTTTTTGAAAGTTTAGGGTCTTTGTTTTATATTAGGGTGTTCAGCAGAAAAAAGCATAATTGCTTTAATTTGAATTTATTGATTAAAACTTAAACAGTCCTGACAACACTTAACAATGTCTGCACAGGGTTCACTTATGATGTGCAGAGTAAAGGATTCCTGCCTCTCTGACATTTGTGATGATAACTTAAGGGATTAGGTGTAATCTTCTTCACTATCATTGTTATTAAACGTATAATTATAGGACAGGTTAATCATTCATGGAGAACTACAACACTTAGGAGGTATACACATTGATTTCTCATATTTTTACATGTTCAAGGTTTTAAAAGTTCGTAATAACTTATGAATATTTAGAAGAGGGACTGAAAAGATATGAATGTTGAAAGGTTTCTAAAAGCCTTCAGTCTATGTTCAGGTTTAAAATATCAGCACCAAGTCAAAGCAAAAAGAAAAGAAATCTAAATACATTTTTTATTCTAATGTCCAAGTTAATTTGTTTTTCACTCAAAAAGGAAGAAAAACAAGTGTTATTCAGGTTTTTTTTTATATCAAACTGGCCCCATGCAGCCCTTGAGCCATTTATCTGTGGATTCCTGAAAGCATTTTCCTGCAGTTTGTCGTATTTAACTTGACATTTTGCTCAAAGGAGCCAACAGAGCAGTGCCGGATACTTTATCAACTAAAAACATGGTGTTGATCCTGGTGCCCCACCTTTTTTTTCCTTTTTTTTTTTGGTGGTGGCGTACTTGTTATTTTTCGTCAGCCAACAGATTACCATTAGTGTTTAGCTCGAGGATGCTAAACCAATAAAAAATGAATCTAGAAAAGATATTTTGTTAGAACCTCTGACTACTGAAACGCAGTTATATTTCCAACATGATTTATCTGTGACTTTCACTTTCAATTGTTTTAAATGGAAAGCTATTCCATACCGTGCAAAATAACAAAACAATTACTTAGATAACAAAGAAAAACACTTGCCAGCACATCAGTGAAAATGGCCCATATTGGTATTATCGTTTGAGCTTTTTACCATGAACTTCAGTTCAGACATATTAAATATGTACTTTGATGATACCTCTTTGACTGATTGAAAGTCCATGTTTTAAATGACCTATAAGCAGGAATCAAACATACTTTTCATGCATTTTACAGTAAATATCTCTGATAGTACCATCCAATCTTAAGTTTACTTTTTTCATCAGCTGTTGGTGAAAAAGATCATTATAATCAACAGAAAGATGAACATTAATGATGTAATTGTGTAACCAGTATGTTCTAAGCTATGAGGGAGCTGAAAAAAAAAAACAAGATTTAATGTGTCATGTTAACTTTTCCCTGAGGTCAACACTGACTAATCAGCTCTGCAGTCTTAACTTCTGCAGTGATGGACACTGTGAACAGGCTGTGTTAATTACTAAAAATGCTCCATTACGCAATTTAAAGGAATCGTACACCCAAAACATGATTAGCCTTCATTTTCTACTCACCCCCATGCTGAACAACACTCTGGAGTACTTTTTTGATATCTCAAATGCATCTGGAGATCTCGGAGGCTTCTTGCTGTCTGCTGACATTCAAATAATGGAGGTCTATGGCGCCCGAGGCAGAAAGGTCCATAAAAGTCCACAAAAAACGTTTCAATATTCCTCCATACTGCTCGTCCAATGTATTCCAAGTGTCCTGAGTGGGTAGCGTCCATAATTTACTCGAAACGAAGTCCTTTAGAATGTTTTTAGAGCATAAACAGTAGTGTATAGGATTTCCTGAAAGCGCGCGCCCGCACGTTCACGACGCTACGGAAGCCGGCAGACCAAACCAGATGAAAGTGCGCATTCAGCTCGGCAAAGAACTCATGCTCTTCCTCAACACTGAAGTCCTCAGACATTTTTCTTTCGTTGTTTCTTTCTTTGCACAGGTAAACAGCACATTTCTTCTTCTACGCTCGCATTATCGGCAGAGCAGACCCTGAATGCGCACTTTCATCTGGTTTGGTCTGCCGCGGTTTCCGTAGCGTCGTTATTTAAAACTAATAACGAATTTTATGAAGGAATCAGATTTTATATTTTCCTGTTAAATCATGAACTTAATTAAATCAGATCATTATTGAAGTACCTGGGACCGAGACCCTGTAGAGGTTGGTCCTCAGGTACCTTTACCCTCTGATGGGGTCTCTGATAGATCTGCTGCAGTTTATTTAGCAGACTGGCACCATGGTGGATCTTCTGCACTGACCTCTGACCCACCTGGAAAAGCCTGAAAGCACTGGGAAGTTGCTGCTGGCAGTACATGGAAACAAGAGGACACAGAGGACTGATGCTGATACAGTAAACATTATATGTATCTGGGTATTCTGCTGAATCACAAACTGGACTGAATGACTGAGTGAGTGACTGACTACATAAATTCCTTCGTAGAAAACACCATCCCTACCGGAACAGTGAAATGTTTCCCAGATAATACACCATGGATCACAGGTGACCTGAAGGAGCTGCTCCACAAGAAAAACAAGCCTTTAAGAAGGAAGACAGAGAATTAATGAGGAGTTTACAGAAGCAACTTAAGGTAAAGATCAGAGAAAGCGTGGAGGCATAGAGGAAGAGGCTGGAAATCAAGCTCCAGCAGAACAATATATGAGAAGAAGAGGATCCCGGGCTTCTAGCAAAAGGATGATCAGACAGATGGAAGTCTGAACCAAAGATGGAGCAGAAGCTGAGCACAGAGAGATGGAGGTCTACTTGGTGGCATGGTGTGGAAACAATCATCTGATCCTGGATGTCAACAGAACAAGGAGATGATTGGAGGTTTAAAGCTGAAGTCTGTAAGTTTTAAAAAATCTTTTTTTTGTCATATTGGCTAAAACTGTCCCTATGCCCAGACAGCAGTACATGTGATATGTAACCTGTGAAAAAAACTGCTTCAATTGGTCCCGCCTACTGCCTGTATTTCAATCTGGAAAGAATATTTCGGGACGAGACAAAACAACCAATCACAGCCAGAGGAGCGTCTGATGGAGTGTCAATCACAGCTCACACACGCTGAATCCCGCCCCCTCCCTCTCACCGATGAACCTGCCGCCGGGCTGCCGCAGTCAGGAGGACGCGCGTGGAAGTCATGGCGTAGCGACAGCCACCAGCGAAAGAGAAACTGCCCTTACTGCCCCTGCAGACAACTGCTTACACGGCAAAGACTTCAAAAAAGAAGATGTCAATGGAAGAACTGCCGCGTACGCTGCTTGGACGCTTCTGGTCGCATGCGGTAGCCGCGCAGATGCTGTGAGAGGGATGGAGCTTGGAGGTGGGGCATGAGTGAAGCAGAGAGGGTGGGGGAGTGGCGTGAAACCTGTTTTTCTTCAAATTTTCAGTCGAAGTCTGCTCTCTTCTCAATGTTACAGACTGCAGCTTTAAGAAGAAACAGGAACAAGTTGAATCCTGTTAACATCCTGGGAGAAGAAGTGGAGGAGGAGTAGAAATCTGTTGGTGTTCACCTGGACAATGAACTAGACTAGAGACACAACTGTGAAGCCGTCTACAAGAAGAGACAGAGCAGACTGGACTAATAGAGGAAGCTTAGGTCCTTCAGATGCTGCAGATCATCTATCAGTCTGTTGGGGAGAGTCTGATCTCTTCCTCCATCATCTGCTGGGGTAACAGCATCAGAGCTAATGACTGAAAGAAGATCGACCAGCTGGTTCTCTGTTCCAGGAACTCCACTAGAACCTCTGGAGATGAATTCACAAAGAAAAATTCTTCATAACATGAAGCATGAAACAGCAAGCATCCTCTTTAGAAGATTTAAAAAAAAAAAACGCTAAGTGTTTTCAGTCAGAGGCATCTCCAGATGAGCTGCAAGACAGACCTCTACAGAAGACCCTTCCTGCTACAGCATCAACACCTTACTGCTACTTTTAATTTCCTTTTGAGATTGATCAAATATTTTTGAATTTTACTGAATTGAAACCTGAACACTGATAATCTTTGCAGGAAGGGTCAGAGCAGAGCACCTGCTGAGCAAAAGGGTGTGTTAGAGTGGGGGGCTTTCTGCTGAAGGCCCTAAATGAGGCAAGCTCTATGATAGCATACACTCTGGATGGTGAAGGTAGTGACAGACAATAATTCTGGGGAATAAACATCCATGTTGGACAAAGTATTTTACTGAATGCAGGAAGCTGCTTCAGGGACAGGCTGGGGTGCACTAAGGAGTATTGATACAGATTGTCCTCAGCAGCACAGGTCACTTTATAACCATCACTGCTTTACACAACTCAGCTTTTTTCCCTTCTAATTAGTCTTTGCTTCTTGAACTCAGAAGACATGAATAAATACTCAAGATTTTGTCCTAAAAGATTGCTCATGTTTTGAGTTTGTGTTCTCCTAGCCACTCTGTTAACAGTATAGCGGCATATTTTCCTGGCAATGTTAGTAAGAAACACCCAAATTACTTTTAGGATAACTATGCATCAAAACCATCATACCTGCACCTCCACCATCACCTGGAAGAATCTCACAAATACACTGATTTCTTCCCTTTCTGGCCATTTTCTTCCTCTCACAATCTTGTATGTTTCTTGCAGCTATGGCCCACTATACCTTTACCAAAAGTGTACCTTCACATGATTAAAGTTGAAATGCAAGGAGTAGGGATTGTGTTTTTGCTCTTGGGATAAGCTCTTTGGTTTAGTCTGCATTCATAGTAAAGGTCTCACTGGACTGGAAATCAATTCCCATGCCCTTTTAAAAATGGGACATTTCTGGTTTATTTAAAAGCCATTTAAAGAAATAAATGAAATGCTAACCAGCGCCGTCAGCAGTAACTAATGCCCCATTGGGTCATTTTATTTAGATTTTACTTTGTCTTATAATTAACTTTTTTTATATGGACTAATTAAACTGCTGTATGTGGCTTATGGGAATTAAGCAAAGTAAAAAGCCTGTAAGTTTTTGATTTTCCTGTCATTTTGAGCAAGAACTACATTTTAAATATTGAGTTTTATAATTCTGGTACTTTGGTTATGTGTTAATGTTTTGCTTGTTATCAGGGTATCCAGGGACAACAGCTAAATATCGTTTTTTTTTTTTTTGGTTAACACTTGCTTAAGAACTTACAACTTAAAATACTGTTGGCTTTCACAACTATTCACTTAAATGCAGTTGTGGGTTTTGTTTGGTTGCAATCTTACTGAAAGATTTGAGATTTTTCACAACATACCTGGAGTTTCTGATACTGTTACCTGGAAGCCCTTAAAGCAAAATATGTCTGCATGAAGACATTTTTGAAAAATGAATTTCCTAATGCTGTACATGTTTTCTCTGGACCTTCTGGATTCCTTTGCTCTGTACAGCCAGAGTTGTTCTTTTGTTCTTGTTTATTTGTTCACTGTTAAAGCAGATTATAGGACAAAAGGGCATGTTTAAGGAAACTGAAGCTTTATGGACCTCTGTTTATGTTCAATTTGCTGTATTTATTGGTTTCAGTTAATTTAAGCTTTTATACTGAAGCTTTATAATCTCTACCGACCTAAAAATTTAGCGTATTGTGTTTCTGATAATGTCCCACCAAGCAAAAATTGGCTGGAAAGACATTAAAAAGACAACATGATTTACATCCAAACAACGTCTACATTTAGTTGAAAAGCGAAAGGTGAAAAGCTGTAACTTTCAGATGGTTGAAAAGACATTGAAAACTGGGTTTGTAACATCTTTTCAACGTATATTATTGCACTAGGCCTGCTCAGTGTGGCAGTGGGTAACACTGCTGCATTGTAACAAGAAGGTTCCGGGTTTGATTCCTGGCCCGGGGTCTTTCTGCATGGAGTTTATTAAGTAAACTGATTTGCAGGGAACAGGGAGGACATCTCAGGCAGGAACCTCTGGTCTTAAAGTTCAGTTCTTGTCCAAAGGACAAGGCTGGTTCCCGCCGGTTGGCTGCGGACAAGACACGGCAGACGTTGCCCAGAGAGTGCCGGACAGTGAAGTTCCGTAGAGTGAAGAACAGTCAGGAGATCAGAACCGAGCACACAAGGAAGACAGGATAATCCAGAGACTGAAGGAAAAGCCAAAGTTGAGGAGGTGCACAGGAGTCAGGGCTAGGAGATCAGAGATCGGAAGAGGTACTGAAGGCAAATCTGGGACGTTGTCAGGAATCAGTTCCAGAATCCAGCAGGAGTACGACAGACAGGTCAGGCAAACAGATCAGAACAGAAACAGGCAGGTTCAGAGGTCCAAAAAGCAGAACAATATAACAACACTTTATAAAAACAACACATATATGTACAGGTAATGTAATGTACAGGTTTACTTTTTGTACATAAATCTTTCCCTTCTGAGGCTTTGTGAAGGTAAATCTGTGTTTTCCATGGTCCAATATTGTTTCACAAACCGAAAAAAAAAATAATATACCAGTTTAATAATGGGGAAGCTATGAGTGAGCTTTATATTTGTTTAATATATGAAAACTTATTATTTTCTGAGAACGTGTTTAATTAAGAGCAACTATGCAAATTAACAAACATCTAGAAAAAGTATGCTATATTCTATTATTTATTCAATGTGAATCCCAGATTGTTCATTCTTCTTAAAGGAAAATTCCGGTTTTTAACACTTTTAGCCCATTTTCTGTAGTGTCCAGGATGAAATCGAATGATCGACACCAAAATTTTGACAATTGGTCCTGTCTCTGCTATTTGGCTCATGCAGAATCCCCCCCTGGCTGCTTCAGAATGGCTTCCATAGTGCACGTCCGATAATGTCCTTAAAACAACCTTAAACGTTCTTTTTTTAAAATATGCTACTCACCGGGTCGTCAGCGCTGTTCAATGACGTTCCAAAAAAAGTTTTGTAAAGAAAAAACGTTCCTGTAGTGTTTTATTTAGCATTTTGTAAATCCCATTGAGTTCTGTTGGAATAGTCAAAATCCCTCCGCCACTGGAAACGGAAATGGGGCCTGTTTACACTTAGTTGTAGTCTTTTCGCTTCACTCTGTGCACTCCGACGTCGAGGTGCTAACGTCTCTGTTAAACACTTTAAAAAACTCTGAAAATGGAATACGAAAGGTGGATTCTTGAGGAGGACATATTGGGCTTTGAGTTTGACGGTAGAGGATACCGTCGCCAACTAGTGGTCTGGAGTGTGCAACGCTTCAGATTCGAACGGGAAGCGGAAGTTTATAAGCGGTTGTGATGTATCGGAAAAAATAGTTCTGGGATTTACAAAATGCTAAATAAAACAAGACAGGAACGGTTTTTCTTCACGAAACTTTTTTTGGAACGTCATTGAACAGCGCTGACGACCCGGTGAGTAGCATATTTTAAAAAAAGAACGTTTAAGGTTGTTTTAAGGACATTATCGGACATGCTCTATGCTAGCCATTCTGAAGCAGCCAGGGGGGATTTTGCATGAGCCAAAAAGCAGAGACAGGACCAATTGTCAAAATTTTGGTGTCGATCATTCGATTTCATCCTGGACACTACAGAAAATGGGCTAAAAGTGTTAAAAACCGGAATTTTCCTTTAAGAAAGTGTTTTAAATCAGTCCTAGCTGTCTTTATCCATGATTGGTCACATCATGAAAAAAAAAAATGAGGCAGGTAAAGCAGAATAAAGCCTTAGCCTCACTGCATGCAGGTAGCCAAACCTTGGAGCTAAACCAGGTCCTGGAAAAAGATGTTTCTCTCTCTCTCTCCAATGCTTCTCTTACTCCCGCGACTCGACCCTAGGGCAGAAATACGTCTCCAATCCGACAAAAAATCAAGTGACGCTTCACTTGTCATTAAAGATTTCATGTTTATGTTGTATATCTAAAAAAACATATATCAATGTATTTCAATATATTTTAAATATTAATTTAAAATAAAATGGATGGATGGGATTAAAAAATGGATGGATGTTTTGCTGGATTCCTATTTAGGTCATATTTCAGAGAAGATAATGAATCGTCTTCAAGTCCAAACAGGACTTCCTTTTTAATGTCTCCATGTTGTTGGAAGGGTTTATTGGTGTCCGTACAGCATAGTCCAGCAGACAGTAAAATAAAAAGGTTTGCACTGTTTTCAGGTGTAGTTGGGGCAAATAAATGGAGAATTCCTAAACTATCTTAGCTGATGCTCTTTTGCTACTTTACAGTGTAATGTTTTTTTTAGCAGCATCTCCTTCAGGATCTATTTACAGCTTTTTTTCATCTACATGAAATACATTTGGCTGTTGATGCTGAGTAATCGGGTCATTGCTTCCTGGGAATTTCAAAAGGAAAGTTTTTCGTTCACTTGATGATACATTTTGTTGACAGCATAAGTTTCGGTTCAGGGTGATTATGGCCCACTTTAGGGGTTTCTAAGATCCTAGTCCAAGCTTCTGTATTTCAGTATAATAAATGATTACACGCAGCGTGACATATGTAAATGTTTTATCACACAACATCCAGCCATCTGTTCCCTGTACCTGCTCAATCCTGGAAGGGTTACGGGGCAAGCTGGTGCCTATCTCCAGCGGTGAATGGGTGAGTGGCTCCGTATACCCTGAACAGGTTGCTAACCCAGTTTGGAAGTTTTTTTGTATTGTCTAAGTCTTGATTTATGCAGTTCCACCAATCGGATGATGACAAATGGTTGAGCTCAGCTGAGACAGATTCTCTTGGTCAAACCGCACAATTAAATGTCAAGCCTCTTCACAGCAGGTGCCAGAGTATTTTAGTGAGGATTATTTATTTGTGTTTCTTCTTAAACCTAGAAACAAACAGCTGGTCTTATGACTTTTCACTCTCCTGATGCTGCTCTACCCCGGGGAGAAGAAACAGAAGGAAAAGAAAACAACAGAGTCTTAAGACTGAATTTTATATTCTAGTATAGAGTGTCCAAAGCTTCCAGTGTTGCTTAGGGTTTGAAGAAAAGGCTGCAACATCTCTGCTTTTAAGCAGGAAGCATGCAGACACAGGCAGAGCATAAGAGCGGACAGATCTCCATGCTGGCCTGCGCTGAAGGACCTTCAGCGCAAACACAGCCGTTTTCCTGAGGGAGAGTTTAGCTTTGCTCCGTTTCAGGAGCATTTCCTGAGGGCCTCTTTCTGGTTTGCGTGTGTGTGCTTCCTAACAGTTGCACATTTTCGTGTTTTTTGATTTCTTTCCTCCCACCACCTCTTATAGATATGCGTATGTGTGTTCTGACCACTCGGGAAATGTAAGTTAACAGGTTCTGAAGAGCGCTGATCCCCAGCTAAAGCATTAATGTGAGAATTTAATTAAGGCGACAGTAAGGAAAGCTATTAAAGGTAAGCTAATGGAAATTAACCAGTCAATCTAAGAGCGTCTAAATTGAATTTTTTGCTGAAGTGTCCGGCATTCAACTCATCAAATCTCATCTTCTCTTACTACCCCTGACCCCCTGGGTTCAATTTAGAAGTGACTCTGTGTGTGTGTGCGCCTCTCTGTGTTAGTACAACACAACTTAAAGATGCGCACTGTTATATTAACAAGAATACAGAACTCAATTAAGAAAGCACTTTAGCAATCCAATTAAAAGTCTTTGGACAATTCCTGCTCTTCATCCTCCCCCCTCCTCCTTTACTAATAATGAAATAACACACATCCTCTTTTCCTCTCGCCTCCTTGGCTCAATAATGAAACAATTCAAAAAAGGTCACAGGGGCTTTGAAATGAAGGCTTTAAATGGTTGGAGCAGGTTTCTTTCATTTTTCCTTTATTTTGCAGTGATTCATTGGTTCTTTGTGCCACAGAATGCTCAGCTGGTGGGCTTCAGTCAAGCAGAGTTAGTTAATCTTTGCGTTGACATATGATTGCAGCAGACAAAGCGTTGGTGCTATAAGGAGCCTCGGTTTTCCATCTTCTTCATTTGCTCATTTACCTCTAGTTTCTTCTTCTATCAGAGAAGAGTCCCTTTGCAAAGGCTAACCGTTTCCCGTGGCAACCACCTCTGCATGCTCAGGTCAGTTATGTATCCCATAATAACACAGGCACACAGGCCAGGTTGTGGGTGTAATTACCTGTTGTGTCTCCATGGCAACACCGGGAAGGCTTTTATTAAATTAGCCCAGTGGGTCAGCATTTATAGTCGGGGTATCTGGAGAGGGAAACTCTCCAAGCAGCCTGTATGGCAGAGCAGAGGGAGAACTTAGCAAAGCTCCCTCCTTCAGTTTGAGCTGAAGAGAGGGCTGAGAGAATTGATTAAACTAAGTGGGTTAAATGAACACTTAGCTTGTCAATATGAAGCAGCTACATGTTCTTTAGCGGTATATATAAAAAAATGTATAGAAAGACACTCCTGATGCCAAATAAGTGAGAACTTTGAAACATTTTGGGTTTATGATTCATAAACTGAAAAGTTGTGGAAAATGTTATCAAGTGACATTTGTCTTTGACTCAACCATCTCTCCCCATGACAGACTGGTGCATAATAGCAGCCGATCCGATCCGTCTGTCAATCTCCTGCTCCATTCTCCCAGGACCTGGAACCTCTACTTTAAGTAGAGAACCAGGGCCTCTGACGTGGAGCATCTGATCCTCATCCCAGCCACTTTGCAGTCCGCTGCAAACTGCTGTGTCCCGTAAAGCTTTGCAGAGGGGAACTCGCAGAACCGCGTCATCTGCTAAAAGCAGCAATGAAATCTGCCTGTCCCCAAACCTAGCCTACCTAGAAATCCTGTCCTTAAAGGTTGCTAATAGAACCAATAAGGTCCTCAGACATGTATGCTATGTTTAATAGGCAACATGTTGATATCATTGTGCAATTAAGAGTGTGCAATTAGGAGAAACAGTTGCTCTTTAATTTTATTGGAAAAATGATAGTGACAATATTGGCTTAGATTGGTGAAAACCAAGGAGAGGATGAAAAGACAAAAGTGATGTGTGTTGAGATGTGTGGCCTCTCTGCACTGCATCAATAGATCCGGAGCGTTGGCCGAGTCGATGTGTTGCGCTCTCCCTACAATTTATCTGTTCTGTTTTGACATGCAGGTAATTCACACTGACAACCCAGAGAGCAGTCGGAGCAAGTCGCTCTCAGTGCATTTGTGGGCGCACGTTTTTACCTTGTGTGTTTATGCCAGCAGGAGATGTGTGATGAGACTAATGGGCCATGCAATTTATTTATATGCATCCCAGTCAGCAATTGAGATGTACAAATGGACTCGGTGTTGATTCTCAAACAGTGAGCACTCCTGCCACCCGTTCATTGCTTTGATTAAGGCTGTCATGTCTGTCAGATGACTGATTATGGGTGTCATCAGGCCTCACTCATGGCAGCTCTGACTGAAGTCTGCTTCTCTACATAGAGGAATAAACACACACAGAAACCTTGTAGAGGTAATTTATTGTCATGGGTTTCAGTATCTCTTATTACTTGATATTTTTTCTCCTGTTTTATTTGCTTTACTTTATTAAAATAGTTAATATGAGTTGGGGTTTGAAGAGAGCAAAACTTTATAAATCAAGGAGCTCATAACGGGCTTTTTCCTCTTCCTTTCTGCTATTATGTCCTGCTACAGTTTCATACAGTATTCTGGTTCTTGTAGAGGGAACTGTATTTGTTATATGTGCTACCTCTTAACACTACCTGAGTGTTTGTCAACATAATTACCTCAGCTTAAGGTGTTAACTAAAGGGTTTAAAATAAAATTCAAACTCAAATACATTAAAAAGGAGCTAACATTTTGTTATAACTCCTGTTGTAGTAGTTTGTAAAGTCAATGGATGCTTTAACTCTTGCAGAAAAAGAAAATACTTGCTGTTTTAACTTTAACAAATTGTAAATTCACTGTAGGGCTGAACAGTCAATCACCTGCATTGCTCTGCTATGAATTTCATACTGTTAATATTGGCAGATTCTGATTTGCAAGGATTCTCTTATTTTATGATGTCTCTAAAGTGTTATCACAACAGTTTTAACTTTAATCCAAACTAAGTTCATGTTCCTGTTTGGCTGTGACTCCATCCTGGAGAGAAATATCAGCTGTGCTGCTACCATCAACACCTTTGATTATAGATGTTGGAGATCGACCTGTTTTTCAGTGTAGTCCTGTTTCTCTGACTGTGACTAACTGGATGTGCTCTCTTCATCCTCTGACATGGGAGCTGGCTCGGAGCTCGTCTGCCTGGCTGTGTGTTTCCTGGACGGGGCCGCCTGTGGAGCTGGTTGACAGTTGCCTTTTGTATCTATGCTTCTTTTTCTATGTCTGCTTCTGTCTCCTTGAACCCCAGTCGGCCTCAGCAGATGGCCGCTCACACTAAGCCTGGTTCTGCTAGAGGTTTCTTCCTGTTCAAAGGGAGTTTTTCCTCTCCACTGTCGCTACAAGCATGCTGAGTGTGAGGGATTGCATTCAAGTCAATGAGTCGATGCAATCAGCTGGTTTTCGTTAGATAGAAAACTTTGAATCAATCTGACTGGATGATCTGGTGAAGGTAAAATGCCTTTAGATGACATGTATTGTCAATTGGAGCTATAGAAATAAACTGAATTGAAGTTATTATCTTGTCAGCATCACAATCAGTTCACAAGATGAAAACTTGTCACACTGCAGGGACATTTGACTTGGGTGAAAATGAAAATCTGTTTTTAGGCTAATACACCCAAGATGTTTTATCTTTTTACCAACTTCTTACTTGCTACTGTGAAATTTTGTTAGGATTTTTAATTGTTCTCAAAAGCTAGTTTAATAAAATGTGTCATTAGCAGTTGGGTTTGGATGGTTGCTTTTCATAGTGATGGTTTACATTTTAATTAATTAAATGTGTCATTGCTAGTTCTGTGATCTAAATGCACTTTGAAAGAAATCAGGTGCAATGCTTGTCAAATTGCAAAAGCAGATTCTGATTTATTGAACTCTAATTCTGTTTTTTAAATTATTACAGAGTGGAATCAAATTCCGACAACTGTTACCTTTTGAAAGCATTCCATCTCAGGAAACCTGTGCTTGGAGCAGCCCCTCCAACTAAATAAGCATGAGGCGACAGTGAAACAGAAATAGTACCTCCTAACAGGGAGAAACCTGCAGGAATTTAAGCAGGATTCTGCCAAACTGAATTTAGGTTAAAATAACTGAAAGTGTTAGTAGTTTTTCCAGGTTTACTTTGAGCTTTTTGCAAAATTAGTTATAAAACTAAGAAATTGAGGTCTAAGGAAGTTATCATCCAGACTTGTAGAAAAATGTTGCTTTAACAGGGTAGAGCTGTCCTTCTGTCGTTAACATTTCTTCCTGCATTACTTTGACTTTTATACTTTAAGTAGTTTTAAAAATGATACTTTTACACTTTTACTGGAGTAAAAAGCTTTAGTTGATCCTCTAACTTTAAAAACTGCTATCTAAAAACTTTAAAGTATTTTTATACTTCTATTGGAGTGATAAAGAGATAGGCACCAACATCCCTAGTGACCCCACTTGGGATAAAGTGTGACAGAAAAAAAGTGGATGGATTGAGTAACAACATTGATACTTTATACAGCTCTGTGTTGGTTTCATTCTGTATGTTCCTCCTCATCCATTAACCAGGAATCAATCATAAGATTTAAGAAAACACGCATAAGTCCAACTACACATTGAGATGTGAATCTCCAACGTCCTCATAGAAGGGTTTCAGTTTCATTAAGGAACATCTGGGGAAGAAAAAACAAACAAAAAATAAGGTGAGGCAACAAATACTTACTTTCAAATATATATATATTTATTAAGCTTAAAAAAATTAAAATAGTCCTATTCTCTATAATAAAAAAAAGTAAATAAGGGAAATCTAACCTGGTTGAATGCTAGCATAAAAAGGAGAGCTTAGAGGAGGACACAATAGGGATAGAGGCCTGTTCCGCTGCAACCTCTGCAGTCTGATTTAACTGGTCAGTTATCAGATAGTTGCAGTAACAGTTTACTTTCAACCTCTCACAATGCACACCAGGACATATTGACATGCACTTCCATCAGTTCATAAAAAATGTTACATGCCACATCTCTTATTTTATTAAATGTGAATAACTAATACTTTTTGTTAGTTTTTTATTAGTTTCATATGGACGCATACTCAAAGCACTCTTAATGCTATAAAGATTAGACTCTTAAAGCAAATGGGATTTTGTCCCTTTCCTAAACTTGATTATCTGGCCACCATTTTTAAAAAGTAGGTAACCTCCATAGTAACACTATTCTCTAATAGGCAAGATGTCCAGCTCTGAAGCAGACAGCAGTCCTTTTGGATTTTACAGATCTAGCAATAGTCAGGGCTGGGTATAACGAGGGTGACTTGAACTCAACATCCTCAAAAGCGTGGTTAATCAAAGTTAATTTCTAACTTAACAAGGGGGTTGATTAGTGCTTAATACTGGGTGGTTATGTTAGTTTTTATCCCTAAATAATTAAAACCACCATGTGAAAATTGAATGGCTATCATTTTTTTTAATTAAACTGAAATGTAAGTATTAACAATTGACAATTTTAAATATACATTTTTATTGAACCTATACAGACAACACCTGACATAACATCTATTATTGAGTTAAACCTGTCTTTGCAACTGTAGAGACATGTTCTATTGTCATGGAAAATTCCCCACAGGCCCTTACCCTAAACAAACTCAGACAAGGATGGAAACTAGAGTTTGGGATTACCACCAGAGGCTGCGTGTTTTCCTGCTGCATGCATCCCAAAACCAGTTTGATTTGTAAATGGGATCCTCTTTCCAGTGAAACAGTCAACCTTGTCCCAGTTTAAACCCCTTCCTGTGGATCTCAAATAAATTTGAAGATAAGGATAGTAGTCCTTCTTAATTTCATTCACTTGTACAATGTTAAAGGTCCCAAAGCGCAATGATGCCGTGACCCGTCCTAACAGTGTGCGTTCAGTTTGAATGATGGATTGATTCTTCTAATTAGCTACTTCTCCCATGGAGCCAGCAACCAACTAGCCTGACGTAGTCCGACTCAATTCTAGTCAGAATATGAGTCTGATACTGCTCCATAGAGCTGTGATTATGGGGCGTGTTTCAAACGAACCAGGAAAAAAGATGCCTCTGCACTCAATTGGATAGACCTACAACCAATAAGAGCAACAGAGTGCGTGACGTGTGTTAAGTTGTTGTCAACAAAAATCAAAGCGTGCAGTTGCACGCCTAGAATAAGAAGATGAGCCTTGATCGCGTTTCTCTGTTCCTCTTTTAAAATTAATTTGCTGTTGATATCTTCTAGAACAGACCTAATAGCAGAATCTACTCACCTCAACTCTACAGCTGCAGCCATTGTAGTTGTCACCCAAGCGTGCTTTGGTCACGTGGTTGATTACGTTACTGTTGGTCATCTGTCCATCATCGTATAAAGCCCGCCCTGACAATTTGATTGGCCAGCCAGATATTGTGCGAGCATACTGGCGCTACTATTGAGCAATGCCAGACCGAACTTCCCGACCTCAAACGTTGTGGGCGGGACTAAGTTCGGAATGGCACCCAGGCTAGCAACCAACAGCTTAAAGGAACAGTTCGGTCAGCAAGGAATAATTGGCGGATCTTTATTTATACCTAAAACTAATACGTTTGCTGTGATTTAATGTTTGGCGTTTATCAGTAAAAAAATAAAAAAATAATAATTTTCGTGGCAATCACTGAGTCTGGGAGCGGCCATTTTTGCTCAAATACATTAACCCCTCCCCCCTGCCATCTTCCAGCAGTGACGTCACGGTGCGGTAAGCCTAGCGCCATTCTCCCCGCTTTACAAGCTAAATCAATGGGAACTACTAGACACATCTGCAATCAACAACAATTATTGAAGATTTCCAGAGGACTTCACCATTGAAATTCACCAGAGCTATAGTGAAACTAACAATGCCCACGTGCATGGCAGCTGGATGCTGGAATACATCGGGTAGAAGTGAAAAAAAAAGAGTTATTCCACCTTTCTGATTCCTGATCCTCCACGGACGGGTTGGTCGTTGGATCGCCAACTTGAAGAGGGAGGATTTGCCATCGAACTTCTGGCCAGAGAAAAAACCCGTAATATGTAGCCAACATTTGGAAGAAGAATGTTTTCAAGATGACTTGGATAATAGTGCGTTGTGACAAACACCAGATACAGCACTGGGACTTGATCAACAGCCGATACCGCACCGTGACGTCACAAACCAGTAGGTGGCAGTAGTGTTCTTTGACAAACATGGATGCCTCCAGTAAAGCACATTCACATGAAAATTACTATTAATTAAGAACACTTAGCATTTATTAAACTGTGTAATAACTTCACATTTAAAGTACTTTCAGAAGTTTGTATTCTGAATATGAGCGGACTTTTCCTTTAAAGGTTTAGATTTTTGATCTGGGTTTTTTTTTTATTGGTCTTTCTAGATGTTTAAGCAGGACCCAAAAAGGAATTCCTGTAGGGATTTGTGAATCACATTTAAAAAAAAAAATAGTTTCTGAGCTACACTATTTAGGTCATTAAAAGCACCAAAATGAAATGAGAGGATGATTTACACGCAGGGTTTACTGTGATCTTATGATTTGTAATAAATTGTTCAATAGGCCTATTCCTTTTTCAGTTAAACTTTTTCCACATATTTCCTCCAGTTCTGACCTGTGTTCTGGCTGTTGGGAATAATTTATCATTTTGATGGACCCTTTAGACTCTTTAAATCAGAGACATTCCATTAGCTGTTTTATAAAGTCTTATCTAGTGATATTATATTCTCCTTAATTCGACTGCTGCTGTTTAGGCTGAGCAATATTACTCAGATGTACTGGTTATACAAGCCTATAAAGAGCCTTTGTTGATGGGTAGAATATCAATAAAGATTAATGCACTTTTATTAAAAAGGCACATATGTTTAAAAAAAATCTCTTTGTGTTGGAAATTTTGTATTTATCTCTATTCTTTTTGAACATTTGTGTGTGTGTGTGTGGGGGGGGGGGGGGTGAGAACAAAACTAAATATTTTAGAGAGAGAATTAAAAAGGATTTTTCAAAGAAAAAAAACACAACTAACAAATATAGATAAATCTGATAAAAATACAGATATCACACGCTGGTTTAGAGCAGGTGGAGTAGCATTGTCCTCAGAAGCCCCAGAGTGTAGGTTTTAGTGTAGAACTTTGTTGCTGCTTTGAATTTTTTTATGAGAACCCAAGATTAAAGGAATTTGTCAATGACATTATCTTTATCCAGTAGTTCGTTACACCTCTTGCTTTTTACCATCCAATTTGAATCTGACTTTAAGATCATTGATATTATGAGCCATTTAGTTGATCTCCATCAATTCAAAAACTTTATATGAAGTGGCAGTCTGTTTTATATTTATTAAAATAACCCTTCTCTGTGTTGTTCCATTTGTAGATCACTAAAATAACATTCTTCCTGATCAAAATCACATTCCTGGACCTAACTGTAATAATATATTTTCTAAATTACATTTTTGCTGCGGAAACTGAGTTTCAGAAAGTAAAAAGAGAACTTGATTGGACTAGTAAGAATTAAGTTTTATATATCAAGACATGTTTACAGATTTTAAGTGGCTGTTTTGATATTCATCAGCTTGACTGAAAATTTATTTATGAGATCTGAAATACATTTCGTCATAGTTAGAATAATACAAATAGTGACCACTAACAATAGGAATATGGAGATGTGAACTTAATTTAAAGACATCTAGAATGTTTATTCTAGATATAGGAGAATGCCATTTTGTTTGAAATGGTCATTTTAACAAGACAATGCGAATTTTCAGATATCAGAAATACATATTCAGTTAAACTAATAAATATCAAAACGACTTGCCATAAATGGTGCATGGTTATTTCTTGAATGGTAGTGAATCAATGTATCTATTTAGGTTAAATCACCTGGCAGCAGGTGAAGATGAAGAATAAAAGTGTTCCAATAGATAGAACCTGTTAATCATCTCATGGGTTCCTCCTCAGTTTAATTCTGTGCCTTCTGTAATACTAAGTGGCTGTTTCCAGCTGCTTTGGATGTTATCATCCCAATAAATTAGGGCGACCAAACGTCCGTATTTCCCGGGACATATCCGTATTTCACGTCCTGTCCCGGGTTTTTTTTAGAAAGTGAGGAAATGTCCTGATTTCACTGCGCACGTTGTTCCGTGTGACGTAATCCCTGAGCCGCGTCAGTGCGGGCAGCCCTGTTCTTAATCAGAGGCTCTGTTCGAAAACCTAGGACGCATCCTCCAAGGACGCGGTCTACCTAGACTGGATCCTTCGAAGTCCTTGAAAATAAGGAGGCCGGAAGAGTTTTGGCTGTAAATTCGAACAGGTCTACCCTTCGGCGGGTTTTACCGGCGTATGCTCTGTTGCTTAGCAACCGTGAAAGTTGACACACAAAGCAGGAAAAGAATGAATACCAAGGTTTTCAAAACTGTTTGTTTATTTATTTATTTTTAAAAAAGTTAAAGCGAACAAAGACTACACTCACAAGAATCCAGAGTGGAATAAAGATTCCAACCACCGGGAGCAGGAACAAATCAAATCAAATGTAATGATAGAAACCTTAGTCAGTTAAATAACCTGCTGCTGTCATTCTGCACATCTCTGATGTTGCTGCTATTTTCAAATATCCATTACTGTAAAAATGTCCATAGCTGCATATTGGTTATTAATTATCCAGTTTTATATTGTTAAAACACTTTACAGTATTGTATTTTTTATATTTTAACTCTTCCCTATTATGTTATTCTTATACATTTTTCTAAGGTCCTCATTTGTGTGACCATTTTCAATAATCTTTCTGCTGCTGTAAATCTGCCCATTATGGGACAATAAAGGGATTTTATATACTATAAAAGGGTTAGAAATACATAAGTAAATCTAAACAATGTATGTATAAAAATATATCTGCAAAATCTCTAATATTCAACAACAAAAAATACTTAGTTAAGCATATTGTGCAAAACAACAATAAAAAAATTAAACTCCTATCAGATTTATAGTTCCCACCCTGCAGATCTATTAGAATCTGTCCTTAAATTACAGCCAAACTCATTTACACAGTAACAGATAAAACCTTTAGATAAATCAAACATTACCGCCACATATCTGACTCAATAACCATTAAAACAACTATTTTCATTCATTTCAGACGGAACTATTCACAGAGTTGTATTATATTAAACTGAACTTCCAATTTTCACCACTGTTCTGCGCCAAGTAACATTTCCTCTGATCACGGAGCAAATCACGATGATGAGACATTTGTTCTTTCAATCAAACCCCCCCACACCCCCCCCCCCCCCCACCCCCCCCACGCTCCAAGGTGTCCTGGTTTTCCCAAATGAAAATATGGTCACCCTACAATAAATGATCATCATTAGTGGTTATAAGTCCCACAAAATAACTTCAAATGGAGTGAATCTTAACACTAAATTAATTCCTTTTCACCGACAGAATTGATGAATCTATTTATGTGGAATCTGAAAGCAAATTCAGTAGTTCTTCATGTACAGTAAATATGACTAAATATAAAAAAAATGATCTGCATCTTGAATTTTTTTTTGGACGAAATATCTATAAAAAACAACATGATTGGCTGTAAGGAGAGCGGAGACAGGACATATTTTACTGAACCAAACCTGCTCCCAACCTCTATAGCTCTGGGAGAATGTTACTATGGTGACTGAAACAGAGGTTGAGGAAACTTTCTTTGTGAAATGGAAAAGTCAGTTTTCCTTATTTTAGGCTCAGAAAACGTAAGTTTTCAGAAGACCCTGGTATTTTTGTCACAAAGAAGATTAAGCAACATGAGTCATGGAACTAACATCCTCAGCGCAGATAAGCGTACAGTTGATTTGTTTCGCTGATAGGATCCTGATGTTTTTCTGTTTCGCTGTTTGTCCAGGTCTGATACAGACAAGCTATTTCAAACTAAAACTTAATTGAATATGATTTAATTACTTAATTACTCCCTGTTTTTTAGTAATTAAAGTCAGTTAATTGCTCCTTGTAGAAAGTGTAAGGACATGCAGGTTTCAGGTGTGCAAGCTAAATTGCGTCATTCAAAGTAAAAATCTGTAACATTTTTTATTTGACAGCTGTGATTGTCTCATCTGTATGGCAGAACAACTCACAAGCAATCTTTAAATCTTTTGTGTTATAATTTTTTCTAAATATGGCCTAATGAAAGACTTGCCCTCGCCTTCTCTGTAGCCATGGCGATGCTGATAGTGGAGGTACTTGTTACCCACAATTAAATTTTTCCACTCAATTTGTCGCATTTTATCCATGCATACTCTGTAAAATTCCGCGGCACACACCATGGTCAAATTCAAAAAGTATGTACTACCGTAAAAAGTTTACAGAAAAAAATGAATAGTAGAAGAATATATACAGTATTTGGAGTTTAAATGAACAATTGAGCACTTGCCTAAAGGAAATATAGCAGGAATAAGTACAATTTAATAACATTACAAATACTGTTCTGTATTTTAGAACCTGAAATTTCTGCTATAAATGTCTTTACTACACGTAAACCTACTCTGGTTTGTTTGGTTAGCCCACAGTTTTAGCAACAATTTCAATTTCATTAGTTAGAGGTATGATACTCAATTCAAACATTGTTGACATTGGTCTAACACATTTGTGTGTTTGTACAACTCCACTTGTATCTTTCTTACTCAGCAAAAAGCTGTTTTTCTTTAGATATATTTAAAAAATATGCCTTTAAAATACGTATATATATATATATATATATATATATATATATATATATATATATATATATATATATATATATATATATATATATATATATATATATATATATATATATATATAAATTCTTGGATTCCTCCTGTCCAAACTAACATACAGTTTTAGCCATTCAAAATTTACCCACTTTCCTTTATGATCTTTGGCTGGTCTTTGTTTGGTCCTCGGCTGTTCCTCGGCTGTTCCTTGGCTGGTCCTTGGCTGGTCCTGGGCTGGCCCTTGGCTGGTCCTTGGTTGGTCCTTGGCTGGTCCTTGGCTGGTCCTGGGCTGGTCCTCGGCTGTTCCTCGGCTGTTCCTTGGCTGGTCTTTGTTTGGTCCTCGGCTGTTCCTCGGCTGTTCCTTGGCTGGTCTTTGTTTGGTCCTCGGCTGTTCCTTGGCTGGTCCTTGGCTGGTCCTTGGCTGGTCCTGGGCTGGCCCTTGGCTGGTCCTTGGTTGGTCCTTGGCTGGTCCTGGGCTGGCCCTTGGCTGGCCCTTGGCTGGTCCTGGGCTGGCCCTTGGCTGGTCCTTGGTTGGTCCTTGGCTGGCCCTTGGCTGTTCCTTGGCTGGTCCTTGGCTGGTCCTTGGCTGGTCCTTGGCTGGCCCTTAGCTGGTCTTGGGCTGGCCCTTGGCTGGTCCTTGGTTGGTCCTGGGCTGGCCGGCCCTTGGCTGGTCCTCGGCTGGCCCTTGGCTGGTCCTTGGTTGGTCCTTGGCTGGCCCTTGGCTGGTCCTTGGTTGGTCCTGGGCTGGTCCTTGGCTGGCCCTTGGCTGGTCCTTGGTTGGTCCTTGGCTGGCCGGCCCTTGGCTGGTCCTCGGCTGGCCCTTGGCTGGTCCTGGGCTGGTCCTTGGCTGGCCCTTAGCTGGTCTTGGGCTGGCCCTTGGCTGGTCCTGGGCTGGCCCTTGGCTGGTCCTTGGTTGGTCCTTGGCTGGTCCTTGGCTGGTCCTGGGCTGGCCCTTGGCTGGTCCTTGGCTGGCCCTTGGCTGGTCCTTGGTTGGCCCTTGGCTGGTCCTTGGCTGGTCCTGGGCTGGCCCTTGGCTGGTCCTTGGTTGGTCCTTGGCTGGCCCTTGGCTGGTCCTTGGCTGGTCCTGGGCTGGTCCTGGGCTGGTCCTGGGCTGGCCCTTGGCTGGTCCTTGGCTGGTCCTGGGCTGGTCCTGGGCTGGTCCTGGGCTGGCCCTTGGCTGGTCCTTGGCTGGTCCTGGGCTGGTCCTTGGCTGGTCCTGGGCTGGTCCTGGGCTGGCCCTTGGCTGGTCCTTGGCTGGTCCTTGGCTGGTCCTGGGCTGGTCCTTGGCTGGTCCTGGGCTGGTCCTGGGCTGGCCCTTGGCTGGTCCTTGGCTGGTCCTTGGTTGGTCCTTGGCTGGCCCTTGGCTGGGCTGGTCCTGGGCTGGCCCTTGGCTGGCCCTTGGCTGGTCCTTGGTTGGTCCTTGGCTGGCCCTTGGCTGGCCCTTGGCTGGGCTGGTCCTGGGCTGGCCCTTGGCTGGTCCTTGGCTGGTCCTGGGCTGGTCCTTGGCTGGTCCTGGGCTGGTCCTGGGCTGGCCCTTGGCTGGTCCTTGGCTGGTCCTGGGCTGGTCCTTGGCTGGTCCTGGGCTGGTCCTGGGCTGGCCCTTGGCTGGTCCTTGGCTGGTCCTTGGTTGGTCCTTGGCTGGCCCTTGGCTGGCCCTTGGCTGGTCCTTGGCTGGTCCTTGGCTGGTCCTTGGTTGGCCCTTGGCTGGTCCTGGGCTGGTCCTTGGCTGGTCCTGGGCTGGTCCTGGGCTGGCCCTTGGCTGGTCCTTGGCTGGTTCCCTACCATTCTAAACAATTCTTCAACATCAGTCTTTGTACTAAAATATTCTTTCTGTCATGATTTGTGGACATTAAGATCTAATGAGAAGCGTCATATCCTGGCCAACACCTGACTTTGTCAGGTGTTGAGCCTTGGTCTACACCCTCTTGCAGCTGAACAGGATAAAACATGATTTTAAAACTTGAGTTAAACACTAGATTCTGTGCAGGTGTGGCAGAGGTTTTGGATTAGTTGGTCCTGTGTGGTTGGCTTGGAAAATCACTTGCAGCCGACTTCTAAGTGGGGTGTATGACATTTTGCTTTATATTCTAAATAAAGCAGCCACTACTTCAAATCTATTACACGTTAAAATCCCTTTGAACTTATTTTGCAACTGCGTCCAACTCTTACATGCCTCTCCAAATAGTTGACATTTATGTACAGTTATCTAGAATTATCATACTTATTTCAGTAGGTAGAAAAGCTTTTACGCAGTCGCAGCCTCAAATGGTGCATACAGACCAAACATATTTCAGGCTTCAAAAAGGCATGCACACCTCAAGTTGGGTGACAGAAATCATTCTAGATGTCCCAGACCCATGCATGAGCACAGTTTGGACA
This sequence comes from Cyprinodon tularosa, assembly GCF_016077235.1. Lineage (NCBI taxonomy): Eukaryota > Metazoa > Chordata > Actinopteri > Cyprinodontiformes > Cyprinodontidae > Cyprinodon > Cyprinodon tularosa. The sequence goes on from NW_024038092.1 coordinate 498,894, forward strand.
GCAGTGCACTGGAAGAAGTGACCCTTTTCACTTAATTTCGGTTAGAAAGTCAAATGAAATAGGTAGACTGACCCTGAAATCCCACATCGTTTTTTAACTGCCTCACTACTCTCCGTTCCAGATGTCTCTTCAAAGTAACGCCTACCAAAATGAAAAACAGGTCTCTTAAAATAAGTCCCCTCAGGTCTGCTAGCTAATGTTGAGAATGCTGAAGCAGAGGAAGTGTCCACTGGGGATGAGTGTGCTGTAAGCTGCTTACTGCCCCCTTACTGCAGAGGATACATTGCAATGGAATTTCAAACTGTAATGGCAAAAATCTGATTGCTGTTACTGATAAGAATAAGAATGCCGTAACTGAGGATAATGGGGAAATGATGAGTTACTCTTATGCAAACATTGGAAGATGGAGGTGAAGAGTTAATTAACTTCAATATTACATTCAGTAACTTCAGCCCAAATGAAAAATGTCCCCAGTTGAAAAGAAAAGACTGGGATATGAGTGAAAGGTTAAGAATTTAATGCACAGAAGAGAACATCCACTTTCTTCAATTTGTGATTTGTTTTCTTTGTGTTATCTAACGTTGATGAAAACATGCTGAACCAACCGTTAACTTGGTAAGGATTTGGACTAAGGTGTGAATTGAGTTGAGGAATTGAGGTATGCCATGCACTGGAAAAATGATCTAGAAATAAGTAAAAAATTCTTAAGTGTATTTACCTTTAATTTGATTAGGTAAATTACATAGTTTGCTAATGGAAGGAGTATTTTTACTCTTAAAATAAGATAATTAGATAACATGCACTTGAAATAAGACAGGGCAATTGTTTTTTTCTTATTTTAAGTGTAAATTGTTCCATTGGCAAAATGTCTCTTTTACCTCCTCAATTCAAGAACAAATGCACTTAATTTTTTTTTATTTTATTTGTTTATTTGACAGGGACAGTACAATTAAACATTGCAACCAAACAGGTGGCCGATGTCCAAGTACATAAGGCTTGTAGCCATGGGCTAATTTGCAGCCTTCGTCCCTGGTTAGGCTTTTAAAAGGTGTTAGCATTGAGGGAGAGGGAGGTTAAAAACGACACAACTTATTTTAAGAAACAATGACTTATCTAGATTTCGATTTTTTTTCCAGTGTGCTAATATTTAGAATTAAGTTTCTTTACAGGATTAGGGCATAGAAAGAAAAAGACATTGAATAGAAGTCCACGCCTGGTCCTCTCTACATATTGCACAACAAGAAGGTGTGTGTGTGTGTGTTAGATGTGTGGTTGTGTGTGTGTGTGTTCTGGAGTTCAAAGGCAACGGCAGTCAAAGGCCTCCTACAGAGTGTGTCAAACTAAGAAATCTCTCTGAACTGTGAATTAACAGCATCTCCCAATCGTTTCTCTTTTGTTTGCAGTGCACCTCTCTGCATACTGTTCTCATTTCCTTCATTTCTACTTCTTTAAATTTTTGCCCACTTTATTTTTTGGCCTACTTCTTTCTTTTCCTGCATTTATTATGTAGCTACAAGAGTCATACTCTTTAGTATTTTCAAACATGCATTGGTCATGTTGGGAAGTGTCAGATTGGCAGGCAGCAACATAGCTGTTCAATAATTGAACTTCAAACGTATTTTTATTTAACACTAGTCAGGACCTAGCCGAACAGTCCAAACAGGTATGGAGGTATCATTTTCATTTATATATTGTCTGTATGCTTCTATGATAGATATTAGACATGATTCCCAAAAGCCAATCAAAACATCTCTGTGGGATTATGTAGCACCTTTTTAACTTCACCTTTCCTTACTTACCTTATCTTACTACCCTACCTTACCTACCTTACCTTATCTTTCCTTACCTTACATACCTTGCTTACCTTACCTTACCTACCTTAACTTATCCTACTACCTTACATTACCTTACACTCCTTACCTACCTTACCTTATCTTACCTAACTTATGTTACCTTATCTTACCTTACCTTATCTAACCTTACCATATCTTACCTTATTTAACCTACCTTACCTTGTCTTACCTTATCCTACCTTATCTGACCTTACCTTATCTTACTTGCCATATCTTACCTACCTTACCTTCCCTTATCTTACCTTACCTTAAACCAACATTCCTCAGTGATTATAGACATGATGCTCAGACTCTTTACACAAACATCTTGGAGAAAGGCAGGCCTCAACAAAATGTACCAATGCTGGTTCAAGACTTTGTAGCTTTATTTAACAAACAAACAAAAACAACAGTAATGATGCAACACATAAGTCCCTCTGGTCTCGCCCTCCAGACCCACATGGCACTGCGTATGAAATAAAAACAACAGCAATAATCTGATGGATTCAACATCTCGGATGGTATAAAATGTTGTCATTGTTCATGATGACGGTTAAATCTATGGTGAGAATGTTTACAACGCTGTGGTTCTTTGATTATTGCTGCCTTTGATACATTGCTCTTAATAAAGTTAACATCAGATCAGCAAACATCAGCTATAAAGAAACATCAGCTAGCAAAGAAATAGGTTTTTTTGGTATGATTTTCAACTATAGTCCATGAGAATTAACAAAATTCTGATGGGATTGAAATATATCTTCAGTGGCTTTTGGATTTTTAGTTTTCTGTTCTATTAGTAAAAATCTGCTTTTGAAGCCTACAGTTGTCCTGATTGTCGCAGTTTTAGGCAGGTTAAACATTGCCTAGCTCTCTTTACTTTCTTTATTATTTGATTTGAGTGGAAATGTTGTGCATATTACCAGTTAAATGCAAATAAAATAGGTTTTAAAACATTTTTCATAATATTTTCTTGTAGTAAACATTAGACTTCAATTAATTGACAGAAGACTTCAAGGTTGGAAGTCCTCTTCCGATTTTAAAAGCTTACTATCATTCAGAAAATATGCAGCATAGAGTAAAAGTAGCTTTGCAAAGCTTACTGTCAGCATAATTATCTCCTTTCCACAAGGATACACTTCATGTCTTCTGTCTTCTTGTCAGTATGAGATAAAAAAAGAACATGTTTCAGGTTAGTTTAAATGTCTGCGATCTTACATTTTCAGCAGATGAAATAACTGTTTGATTTGACTTACAACGAATAAAGGTACAAATTATTATTACCCTATAGACCGGATAAGGCCCTTTTTCTTCACCAATTGTGTTTCTTTAAAATAAAGAAAACAATCACTTTATTTTTCTGTTTTTAATTTAAACACACAGAAGTGGTATTAATCCTGTAACATTACAATATCTGTTTTAGGTTGTCTCATTAATGTTGGACTCTCATCCAAGATTTATTTAATTTAGAGACATATTTCATTAACCGTGCATCAGAGATACCATGACATGGATTGTGAGTGAAACTTCATTGATGGCTTAAAAAAATAAAAAGGATTCATTTCTATACCAGAAAACTGAACAACAGAGATGATGAGGAGGAGCTTAGCACAAACATTTCAAAGAAGAGACATCAATGACGTCTGCTATCATCCGTTAATACATTTCTATGCAGAGTGCTTCCCAACAGTGATCAGAGAGCAGTGATTTATTTTTTAGCTTTCATTGAAACCAAGAGCTCAGCTCTCCAGCTGCACCTCATATCTTCAAAATGTCTCAGAGAAGTTAAATGTCAGTAGGAAAGAAGTGCATTTCCAGTATCTGTCGGCCGGATCCAGTTATTCACTCACAACTTAACCTAGACTAGCAAACCGTAACAGAGAGATTTAGACAAAATTTTAATGAATTTCATTATGATAGAAGATGAAAAATATAAAGGTATATAAGCTTTCATTTATATTTTACTAATTGACCTATTTGAATAAAAATATACCGTCATGGTAGAAAATCATTGAATTTAGTTGCTACAATCTGTGCTATTGTCACAGGTTTATGAAATCAGTACGTCGGCATGCAGACTGCTACAAAGAATGGGCTTTTGCAAAAGAATTGGTAATTTTTATGATCCAAGTGAATTTCACTGAGTCTTCAGTGCTCACCAACTTCTGACATCCATCAAGCTTCATGTGGCCTTCAGATTAGGCCAACTGTGCATGAAAGAATAGATGGATGCGCAGCTCTATGCGCAGAGCAAAGAGCTGGATGCAATGGCGTAAAGCAGCAGTTCCCAGATTCAGCCAGCGGTTTAGTCGTACAGTGTGAGCAGTTGCCGGGTGCAACGACTACAAATATCTCACATTGTACGCCGGGCTTAATGAGGAGATGTTCACTCTGAGCCATCCTTTAAATTAGAGATAATCTGCAGTTGATCTGCATTAAATTTAGTATAAAGATTAGGGCTGAACGATTTGGATAAAAATCTAAATTGCGATTGTTTTTAATAAAAATGAGATCGCGATTTTATGTCATTTTGTTTTCCACTAACCCCAAGCTTATGGATATTTGACCTCAGGGCTTTCGGTTTTTGAAAACTTGCTTTCCCAGAGTCAATTGTTTTTCTTCTCCACTGTCGCTTCATGCTTGCTCATCATGGACAGGTTCATGAAACCTGTGTTATCCAAGCTGGACTTCCAGGTCTCTGAGTGAAGCTCTAGTATCAGCTCACCCAGTCCCGACTGACCAACTTCATCTATCTCCACTCTACCACCAGTTTCTTTTTTCTGCACATTTTTTTCATAACCACACACTGTTTCTGCCTACATCACAGCAGGATAGTCTGATTTTATTTTGACTGAAATTCAGAACGTGTTTCTGAATGAGCGTCTCTTTAGAGCACTGCTCCTTGATAATCAACCAATATAATAATAATCCAGGTGAGGGGTGACTTGCTGTCACTATGGTGGATGCTGACCTTATCAAGTCATATTTTTCCTGAACTCTGTCCTCTATGAAATGAGCTTGTAGGTAGTAAGTAATAGTCTTCTTAACTCCGTTGCAATCAGACCATTTCTCAGTGGATTCCTCCAACTCTAGATTTTATAACCATCCTTATCTATTTTAATGGGAACATAATGAGAAACATAAATGGATACATTATGTTTTTGTTTTCACCTTGCAATGATACATTAACCATGTTAATTTTGTGAAATTCGCCAGCCAGATACGCTAGTTCGACCAGCCTTCATAAGTTGTGTTGCGGTGTGGAATAACATAGCGCAGACGACGCTTCAAAATTGGGCATAAATCAAAAATATCTGCAACAAGCTAACTGTGACACACTGCTGCAGGAAGATAACAGCCCTTTAAGGTGTACAGTTCTTTGCTTACCGCCAGAACGGTGCAGAAAGTACAGACTTGCCTCACTGATCTGTTGGGTTATAAGTTCTATAACTGACCACTTTAACAGACCAAGATATTTTGGATAGGTTCATGCTCCCAACCTTGTAGAAACCATTTTGCTATCAGTGTATTATGTTCCAACATGCCAATAGACAAAGCAATGTTGATAAAAAGCGAGTTAAATGTGGAAGAACTTGAATGATCTTACACACTGGAAAAACCATCAAGAAATAAGTAAAAATGCCTTAAATTAAGTTTATTTACCCTTAATTTGAATTAAGAGGAAATTGTGAGCAAGATCTTCTCATCCAACATCAGTGCCCGATGTCACACATTTAGTATGGCCTCTTTTCACCATTCATTGTAAACAATGCTGATTTATCTGTTCCTCTAAGGTGCTTTTTATCTGAAGTTGTTTAACAGAAACTAATGACAGTATCTAAAGATCAAGAACCAAGTTTTTCCTGCAGGCTCAGTCTTCTTACTCTTCGTCAAATTTGATATCCAGTCATTAAACACAGGGCATGTGCAATCTTGCCATGTTTGTAAGGTCGTTATACTCAGCCACTTGGCCTCATCCTTGTGTTTGCCTCTACCTGTCTTGAGAAAGGTGTGAGCCGTGGAGATTGTCATTATCTCCTCTTTTTTTTATCCCTTTCTTCACCTGGGTCTAAATCCCACATATGTGTTACCAGTGTCAGATGTCTTGGGTTGATAACATTTACTTTATAGCTTCCTATCTCATGTTGTTCCGTCAAATAAAACTTTCCCTACATGTTTGCTGACCTCAACTTAGAGTTTTTCCTTTCTCTTAAAAGACATTCACGTGTCGTCCACATGTGTCGGGTTTAATCAAGTTAAGTCAACAACAAAGAAGTTGGTCTTCCGGAAATATTGAGAGTTAACTTTAAAACTTTACCTGACTTCCCTTGATACTTTTACCTCAATGCACGGCTCTGCAGAACAGCCTACATGTTTATACATAACTGAAATCAATAAGAGACAAAGAAATCAAAGGTTCTCATCAAACTTAATACATTTATTCAGGTAACATCTGGTTGTTTAAATTTGGATACAACTAAATGGGGTACTGCAGTTTTTCACTTTGTTTTTATTTTAGTTTGATTCAGTTATATTAAGATTCATTCAACAAATTACACTATTGGGATTTTGTTGTTGTAATTTAATACTCTAAATAGACTAATTACACACATACTGGTGTTTTATAACCTATTATTTTCCATATCAGGCTAATAAAATTCGTATTTCAGATTAGAATATTTACCAGACAAATAGACATTTTAATAAACAAAGGTGTGCTCAATGAAAAGTATTCTTCATGTGTGCTAAAAGGTTGTTGTTCTGAAGAGAGGAGACCTGTTAGTAGTAGTAGCTAGCCAATAAAGGGCGCTAGGGTGCCGCTCCACTCCCCATTGGGTTAGTCGGGGAGTGAGTGACTCACCTTGGTTAAGACATAAAAAAGAAATACAAAATAAATTATAAAATAAAAATATTTATTGAAATATATCAATATATGTATTAGATGTACAAGATAAATATTTATTCTTGAATGATGAATAAAGCTGTTTTGTCATCAGATTGGTGACGTATTTCTACACTGAGGCGCAAAAATCCTCACCTATAGAATCTGGTTAAAAGTTGTCCAAGGGCAGTAGCTCTCCTTCAATGCTAAGATAGGAGCATCCTGGGGAGCAGCGCTCCTGCAACCAGAGCTGACAGCAGCTTTATTTGCACACCACCTCCTGCCACAGCGCTGACGTCACAGTCGTCTGTTTGAAAGCGCGGCTGATTGACAGGTTTATTGAATTATTTAGCTCCAAGGCTTGGCTAACTGCATGCAGCGAGGCTAAAGCTTTATCCTGCTTTCCCTGCCTCCTTTTTCAAACGTCAGTATCTGATCCAGCATGGATAAAGACATCTAGGACTGATTTAAAGCACTTTGCAGAACATTTTATGATGTTAATTTTTGTTGTTGGCATTCATATAAACATACTGATGTGATAACTTAGGAGTCTGTTGATTGGTTTTTGGTTACTGGAGAAAACCACTAGCCGCCACTGGTTGTCAGAATGCATCTTCATTTTAATAATCTAACTTGCTGAAGTTCAAACACACTAAATGTATCCCACATAATGTTGTGTCTTAATGATGTCACATTTTTAGTGAATTATACCAGCCCTTCTTGCAGCAAAATACAGAGAGAACATAACACTGCAGCCCCCATACCTCCCAGTTGAAAAGGTCTTCCCAGGCTTCCAATCTTCCCCTTTTTATTCCAAATGGAACAACGGTTTTCATACATAAACATTTATATTTCGTTTTTTTCAGACCACAGGACATTTGTAGTAAAAAGTCCTTCTTGGGATTTGCAGTCTGACACTTTATGTTGCTTTTGGAGTAATGGCTTCTCTCCTGCTCAAAAGCTTTTGTTATCGTGTCAGCAGGAGACTTATTTCTCTGTGGATATTTACACCCTTGGACTTTTCCTTCTTTACTGGGTTAAAGCAAAACGCTTTTTGCACCTAAATGTTAATCTCTATGAAACAGAATTACTTCCTGCCAGGAAGTCCTTCCCATGGTGTTTACCATTGATTATAAATGTTTGAGTTTTTAAAATTGTTTACTATTTAAGAAATAAAACATTTAATCCTTTTCTGAATGAGCTCTATACTGGTGGGTTTTCTAAAAACATAGTTAACTTCTGTAATTGGTGCTTGTGGTCATTAAATAGCTGTTAGTAATTTTCTGACAGCAGTAAAAAGGAGTATATTGCAATTTAAAACACATGAAGTGCAACCGTTCCAGAGGATGTGTGGTCTAATATGAACTGTTGCATTTCATGTCAAATTCACAAAAACATATCTAAAAAAAACAGATGTAAAACTCAGAGTCTGACCTTTACTTCCAAACAGCTCTCTTATTCATTCATTGTAATCAAGCATTTCCAGAACAATCTATTCTCAAAAAACAATATTTAGCTGAATACATTTATAAACATGCTATGAATGTGGCTTTAATAAGCAGCCTTTTAAAAACAACACAGAAACAGTATTGTGTGTAAAAGGAAATTGAGCTCAGTGTCACTACCCGATCCGTAATGGAAGCACGACCCGTATCGTCAGCTCACATGTGCGAGCAGATATTCATCCAGGTCGCCATAAATAATTTAATCATGGTACTAAAAGTACTTCTTTCTATCATAAAATCACTCAAGAATGCTGATACACATCTTTACATTTTTTGTAGGACTTTTCTGACACATTAAACTGCTTGTCTGACGTCATCATCAGACATGCCCAGTGTGGTCCGACAAAAATCTGGTTACACCATTTTAGCTGTTTTCCTTCTTTAGAGCACTATTTATCATAAGGTTAACATAAAAGTTACAGAGAGATCTGTACCGTGCTACCGGTACAGATCGGGTAGTTTGCTTCATTTTTACCACAGAAGTTGACAGGTGTAAATAATAATGAGAATCACTGCTTTTAAAAGAAAAAATAAATGTTTATCTTGTTAATAAAGGTTCTTATCTTCCACTGGTTAGTCAGTGCTCTGTTTTGTATATTTACATTGAAGACAGCAGTACGCTTGAAAATAACACTGATAAAACTTTTACCAATATTGGCATGTTATACATCTTTAGAATGATTCCCCACTGTTCAACTGCCACGTTCATTTTATGGAAACCATGAGCACCTAAGCACAATTAATAAAGATCTAGCAGCAGGTTAAATCAGAATGTTTAAAATACACCTTCTGCCTCCCACCTTTAAAGCGATCCTGATGCCGTATCATAAATCCAGTCTGAATTCCTTATAGCTAATGCTAACAGTCTGGCTAATTACCATAGTTTACACAAACTTTTCTGGTCAACGTTGGGTGTGTTTGTTTTCCTCAACTTCCAGTCTACAAAGCAAAAGTATCCCCGCCCCCACCCCCGATTTTAGAAATGACGCCGGGACAGCCCTTGAAGCCGTAAAGCGTTCCCTCTCAGCTTCCTTCTTTATGCATTGTTCCCCTCATATTACGCTCATGAAGTTGGGCTGCTATTGGTTAAGTGTTTGCAATGTTTGGCTCTCTAGCCAATTAAATTACCTTTAAAACAAGGGAAAGCATGACAACTTTGAATAGTGCAGCCCGGATATAATGCCTGGCTTAAACGGCACACAGACACATTAGTGACTGGATCATTGCACACTGTTTAGTAAATAGATGGAAAGTTATAAAATATTCCCGTAAAAAATATTTTGTGCCTGTCAAAATGCTCCTTTGTGATTTTTTTGGGTAAAATCGTTGTGTAAAAGCAATAAGCACAATTTGGCATAATGTGAAGTTAAAAGTCCCATAGCTCTGGAACTGTTATACCTTCAGGTCTTAAATGTTCCTGAGTTGCTGTTGACATAATGCAGAAGAAATGTAAAACAATGACACACGCTGTTAGAGGCTCGGGACCTTGGATCCAATATTCAAAGCACACAGATCTGGATGATTTCAAACAGGCTTTTATTTTAACAGTTTAAGTTTATTTTAACAGCTGGGGGTGGATTTACCAAATCCTCTGCAGGAATAGAAACTCAGGTCAGTGACTTAGAATAAAGGACTGACGAAGACTATCTGTAGAGTTACTGACTTGGTTCTGAGTTCCATTCAATCCCAGAGGAAGGAAATTAATCCGAACAGGAAATTAGTCCTCAGCTAGCGGCGGATGCCACCCCCAGAGTTCAGAGTGAACTGAAGCCAGGGAGTAAAAGTGTCCTTGAGGGAATATTCAGAGCCGTAGTAAAAGCAGAACAAGGTGTACAGACCACAAGATCAGAGAGCCAAGGAGTTACCGGAGGGGAATTCAAGCCGAGGTCAGAAGAACAGTTCAAGTTCGGTAAGCCGGAAGAATCCGGGAACGAGTCCAGAACAAACAAGACTAACAGAGCAGACTGGGCAAAGCAAAACTCAGGAATCCAATAGGCAGAAACAGGTCAGATTCAGAAGATCAGAGCAATATTAAGAACGCTAGAGTATCTCTCACCAAACAGCTCGAATAATCTGGCACGGGTGGTAGGCAAACAGGCAGCATAAATAGTAGCAGGAACCAGATGGACAAGATGAATGTAATGAGCAGCCTTGCCACTTAGACAGGTGACCAGAGTAAATGAAAATGCCAACTCTCAGCGCCAAGAACATGACACATGCCTATTTTCAAGATTGTCTTTGTCGCTTCTATTCAAAAAATCAACTATGAGTCATGTTTTAACTGCTGCAGTTTGGCTTTGTTTTAGTCCCACTTTTTTCATTTGAATGTCCAGAAATTAAAAGGTGTTGGCTTTCAAATTATATATCACATGTAATTCGGGCTTACAGCTCCTTAGTCATTTGCATTTATATTTGGGTATGCAAGAAGGCGAGGATTACTTCAATTTAGGTGGGTGTTATTAAATATCTTAATCCAAATGTAGTGTATTTCTTATCAGTTTTAGCATCACCCCAGATGATAAGCATGATTCAGAGAGAGCATAAACAAATCAGGGTCAGTACTTTTATGAGCCAGCTTGGCCTGCGTATCAATAGTGGATATTTTCTCAGATTGAGTCTTTCACTTGATACCTGTATACCAGAGATGGGCTAATCAAAACTTTGAATTTTCGACTCCTGACACTTTTAAATATGTCCCTGCTCTGACACACCAGAATCAATCAGTAATTGGATGATTAGCTTTACTCTGGAGAACGTGCATACTGAGGATGAGGTCCATCCATGGCATTCAGGTGTGCTGGACAAAAGAACATTCAAAGTTGCAGAACACCGGTGTTCTGTCAGATGAGTATACAAGGTCAGACCAGCATACCCATAGTCAATACCTGTTCATCCCTTTAGTTTATCCCTTTAGTTTATCCCTTTAGTGTTGTACAAAAAATAAACTTTAAACTACCTCAACAGGTGTGTATCCCTTTAGTCACGTAAAAAAAACAACAACAACTAATTACTTACTTTTAGGTGTTATTGAAGCATATGGTGATCTCACCTTAAAGGAATAGTACACCCAAAACATGATTAGCCTTCATTTTCTACTCACCCCCATGCTGAACAACACTCTGGAGTACTTTTTTGATATCTCAAATGCATCTGGAGATCTGGGAGGCTTCACGAGTCTACGGAAACCGCGGCAGACCAAACCAGACTAAAGTGCGCATTCAGCGTCTGCTCTGCCGATAATGCAAGCGTAGAAGAAGAAATGTGCTGTTTACCTGTGCAAAGAAAGAAACAACGAAAGAAAAATGTCTGAGGACTTCAGTGTTGAGGTAGAGCATGAGTTCTTTGCCGAGCTGAATGCGCACTTACGTCTGGTTTGGTCTGCCGCGGTTTCCGTAGCGTCGTGAACGCGCTTTTAGGAAATCCTATACACTACTGTTTATGCTCTAAAAACATTCTAAATGACTTCGTTTCGAGTAAATTCTGGATGCTACCCACTCAGGACACTTGGAATACATTGGACGAGCAGTATGGAGGAATATTGACACGTTTTTGTGGACTTTTATGGACCTTTCTGCCTCGGTCACCATAGACCTCCATTATTTGAATGTCAGCAGACAGCAAGAAGCCTCCCAGATCTCCAGATGCATTTGAGATATCAAAAAAGTATTCCAGAGTGTTGTTCAGCATGGGGGTGAGTAGAAAATGAAGGCTAATCATGTTTTGGGTGTACTATTCCTTTAAATTGTTTTTTTTTTTGTAGTTTAAATAAAGTTTAAAGTCTATTTTTTGTGCAAAACTAAAGGGATAAAAGCAAATCTGACATCTTGTGCATGCATATTGATTATAGGTATGCTGGTCTGATGGGGTGTGCTCATCTGACAGAACAGTGGCCCTCAAAAACCTGAGGTTCCCATTCCTGCTGTAGAGCCTGCATAGCTCTGTTAATATCCACGTATATAAATAATCACAACAGTCTTCTGTGATAAAGAACAAAAGAACAAAAATTACACTGTTTAGTTTTAGAAAATAAAAACAAAAGTTGTTGAATGAGCAGCATGTATGTGGACTGCGTGTTAAACATAAATTTTTCAATGCTACATCACTGATATTCAGGACAGGGGAAATGATCATGTTGTGGGAATTGGAAGGGTTTGTTCCAGTGTTCAGCGCTTAGAAAACAGTGTTTTTATTAAACCAAACAAAGCAAATGTGATCATGATCCTGCATTAAAAATTTCTATTCTAATTATTCATTTAACAAAAAAAAGAAGAAGAAAAGAATCCATCTGAGACTGACAGGTAATATTCATGTTATGATCACCATTATCATCATCAAGGTTCTCCATCATCTGTTATCATCATCAGTATACTCTAAACTGTTGGGTAATGAGCTCATAACAGCATGAGGATGATTGCAAAGATACACACACACACTAACACATGGTTTATTCACTTAGTGAGGACATTTCATTGATTTTCATTTATTCTCAATCCTTTTGGCTCAGGAATAGAGGACTCAAATGCACGACCCGACACTGTGGAATCAAGTTCAAGATTCTTTTAATGCACTGGGGGGTCAAACACCAAAAATCCATTGCCAGCAGGAGTATCAAAAACAGAGGCAAGGGAAGATCCAAAAACAACCAGGGTCAAGAAATCAATAGAAGGCTAAGTTCAAATAAAAAAAAAGCTGAAATGCCGGACTCAAAGGACAAAGAATGGAAGCTGCATAACTGAGATATAAATAGGCAAACAAACTAATCACAAGCTGCAGGTGAAGGACATTAAGGTGTGGCAGATCCTGATTGCTGGGAGGAACTAAGGACGTGAAAAGAAATAGTTACGCAGACTTAACTTGTTAGGACCTGAAGCCTTCCTACAATAGCAGCCATTAACAATGGCACTTCCCAGTCAAACACCAGACGAATGGCAGCCATCTTCCCTGCGACTCCCACCAGAATCCTTTCCAACTTCCAGCCACTAAATTGACCACCTCCTTCTCCTGGACATGCATGTTTTTTTTACTCTGACTTGAACCTTTCATTGAATTACAGGGTCTGACCATGAGATAATGCTTCTCTTTAGATCTTAATGTCCACAAACCATGAAAGAAAGAATATTTTAGTACAAAGATTGATGTTCAATTCAATTCAGTTTATTTCTATAGCACCAATTCACAACACAAGTCATCTCAAGGCTCTTTCCAGTTCACCAGATCATCCAGTCAGATTGATTCAAAGTTTTCTATCTAAGGAAAACCAGTTGATTGCATCGACTCATTGACTCAAATACAATCCCTCACACTAAGCATGCTTGTAGTGACAGTGGAGAGGAAAAACTCCCTTTGAACAGGAAGAAACCTCCAGCAGAACCAGGCTCAGTGTGAGCGGCCATCTGCTGAGAAACAGGACTACACTGGAAAACAGGCTGATCTCCATCATCTAGAAACAAAGGTGTTGATGGCAGCAGCACAGCTGATATTTCTCTCCAGGATGGAGTCACAGCCAAACAGGAACAGACCAGATGAAGCTACTATGAGAAAAAGCAGAGAGAGCAGAACGTTAGAGATTGAACTAACAGATTCTGCAGAGTGGGAGAATAGAGATAGAATGAAGCAGAATGATGAAAAAGGGGTCCCTATGTCTTCCAGCAGTCTAAGCCTATAGCAGCATAACTATAGAGATAGCTCAGGATAACCTGAGCCACTCTAACTAGAAGCTTTATCAAAAAGGAAAGTTTTAAGCCTAGCCTTAAAAGTAGACAGGGTGTCTGCCTCACGGACTAAAACTGGTAGTTGGTTCCACAGGAGAGGAGCCTGATAACTAAAAGATCTGCCTCCCATTCTACTTTTAGAAATTCTAGGAACCACTAGTAAACCTGCAGATTGAGAGCGAAGTGCTCTGTTAGGAACATAAGGAACAATCAGATCTCTGATATCAGATGGAGCTTGGCCATTTAAGGCTTTATGTGTATTCATATGTGAGAAGGAGGATTTTAAATTCTATTCTGGATTTAACAGGAAGCCAATGAAGAGAAGCCAGGATAGGAGAGATATGATCTCTCTTTTTCATTTTCATCAGAACTCTGGCTGCAGCATTTTGGATCAGCTGAAGGCTTTTAACTACAGTTTGTGGACTTCCTGATAGTAAAGAATTACAATAGTCCAGCCTTGAAGTAACAAATGCATGGACTAGTTTCTCAGCATCACCCCTGGACAGGAGATTTCTGATTTTGCCATATTTCGCAGATGAAAGAAGGAAATTCTAGAAACCTCTTTGATATGGGATTTAAATGACAGGTCCTGATCAAAAACAACACCAAGAGGACCAGCCAATGACCAGCTGAGGACCAGCCAAGGAAATTGGGGAAATTTTGAATGGCTACTAGTGTATATCTTCAACCCTAAACTTAACCATTACTGGTATATACCTAACCTTAACCTAAGCCAAATTTTTGTACTAAACTTAACTCATAGTGGGGCCTTATCTACAAAATTAAAAATGTCTTCACTTTACATCAACGTCCTAATTTTACAGGTAGAATATGAAAATAAGTTCTGACTTGGCAGCTAATGGAATAGACGCTGAGCTAAAGAGCTGGCATGTTTTTTGGGCATGGCTTCTCCTTCCAAGGGGCCTTCAATATCAGTTTTTATTTTGTCTTTGTTCTTCTCTGCTGGTTGCATTTCTATGATGCCTCTTTTATTGCCATTAATACGCACTTGAAATGCAACAATGCAGTGGCATATGCAAGAAGAGAAAACAACATCCTCCAATGTCCCCTCTGTACTCGATACTCACACAAAGACACACGGATACACACCAGTGGGTTCACTATTACTGGCCTGATGTGTTCAACCCCCCTGTGGTGGTACCCCCTCTGTTTTTTGGCTGTTCAAACAAATGCCTTCTATCTCACCATCTAGCCACTCAAGGACACCTTTTCTTACACAAATGCAGTCCACACACATACTTGCAAGCATGCACAATATAGCAATCAAGTCTCTTTCCTTTGTGGCATTTCTTTGAGGAATATTACTGGCTTCTTCTCATCTCTGCTTCAGAGAGATGACTTGAGAAACACCTATCCCACTGCTCAAGTATTCACTCATTTTAAGATGCTGAGAGGACCATTGAAGTGTGTGTGAATAAAAAAAATAACTTTTTCTTTCACCTTTGTTTTGTTTAAGAACACCTTCATTGTTTTAAATAATATTCTGTCTGGTTACATATACTGAGCCTCAACTGACCTAATAAAACATAACTAATGCAACAGCCTGCAATCATTCGACAAAAGCAAAGACAGAGCATTAATAGAGCAGGAGAACGGCTTTAGCTGTTCTACAAGCAAGAAACAAATGAGCCAAAGACAAAAAATAAATAAAATGTAAAAGCATCTTGAATTAATCTTTCTAAAACCGATATGTGCAAGAAACTGATGCTGTGTAATTAGCTTGGTATGAACCACCGATATTTATTTATTTATTTATTTTTATTATTTCTCATGTGCTTTGACTCCATCATCAACTGCATGGCGTGCTGCTTTTAAATGATACCAAAAGATAGGGCTTCTTAAATGGGCCACAAAAAGTAGTTGTTTTTTCTGCGCTCCCTTGTGTTCAAAGACCAACCATCTGTGGTTCTATAAATGTACGCTGCTGAATTGATTTAGAAAACGTTACAGTTGTTTTACTTTAAGGACTAGGCCAAAAAATAGGGTCGTCTCCACAGGGGTTGTTTTTTCAACACAAAACCAACTGCTTAATGAGAAGATACAAGTCTCTGCTCAACTGCTTGTGAATTTTTATTTATTCATAACCTCAGGATTTTGAAAATAAACCCATTCCATCCAAAAGCATATCTAAAAGCATGCCTGATTTTTTTGCAATTAGTGTTCTACTTTTTAGAGCTCAGAATTGTTTTATTACCTGTATGGTTTTAAGCGTATCCACTGAGGTGAAGTTTGTGCTTGTAAAACGTCTCAGATTTTTTCTGTTAGTGAAAGGAGAATGGATTATCATGCAGTTTAAAACAACTTAATCGTTTTCTGAAGATTTTCCAAGAAGTGGTTTTGCCAAATATTAGATAGAGACTTCTTTGGTTCCATAAATGTTCCTAGCTAAATGTATGTGGAAGTTGTACTGTTGATCGCACGGAAACAGGTCATATGTTTCTGCAGTGGATCCTCCTTCATTACAAGACTGACGTCTAAAAATTAAGTTGATGTAAAACTACAGCAAATGTATAACTTTAAACATTTCAGTTTAAACTAAATCCACTGCAACCTGAGAGATGCGCTTTGTTTTAAATGTGCTTTTGAACTAGAGCTGAAACGATTAATCAAATTAATCATGATTGATTAATGAAATAATCGTCAACTAATTTAGTAACAGATTTATTGTAAACTGGAGTAAAGAGACTGTAAAACGTGCTTTCAGCTGATAGAACGACCCATTTAGAGCAGGAATTGTAGCAAGATTGTGAGAGAATATATTAACATTTTGTGTTTAAGATTAAAAAAAATGTTTTCATCTGTCAATATGCTCTATCCAGAATTCCTCAAAAGGAAAAGTTTGAGTTTCACCCGGTTTAATTTTGTAAAAGAACTTCTTTAAGGATCCTTTGGCTATCTGATTATTAATTGAAAAAACAATCAACAGATTATTCGATTTGCACAATAATCGTAGTTGCAGCCCTGGTTTGAACCTTGCCACTCATGATCTCAGCTTCATCATATCCTGTTCAATAATATTGTCTGACTGTAAAATGATCTAGATTGTTTAATATAATCTTTGTTAAGGTCTCACCAGTGGTATCAGTTGTAAAGATGAGGAAAGAAATGTCCTTATAAAATGTAACTCGTCCTGAATTGCAGTCACTATCCATATAGTGCACCAAAAGATAGATCTGTTCTTAATTACTGATGTCAGCTGTTTCATCTGACAGGAGAGAAAAACATGAGGCTCTTTTGCATTTTCCAAGAATAGTGTTCTGAATCTCTTTCCCACAATTTCAATTTAATTCAGTTTATTTACACCATCTATCTTTCTTAAGGCACTTTACAGAGACAATACTGTCAGAATGGTTAGGAAACCAGTTGATTGCATCCAGTCATTGATTTGCAGGACATGCTCCTCATGGATGAGCTTGCGCAGACGACCCAAGCATGCATTTCCTTCAGCAATCCCTCACATTGAGCATGTATGTAGCGCCAGTGGAGAGGAAAAACTCTCTTTTAATGGGAAGTAACCTCCAGCAGAAGCAGCCTCAGTGTGAGCGGCCATCTGCTGACTACTTTTTATTTTTTATTTTAATTGAATTGTTTTCTTCTTCTGTTGTTCAGAATGCTTCCGCAGCCTTTTCTTCCTGGCACCAAAATATTTGGGTACATTTTTTTTTTATTTATTTACTTTTTTTTTATGTTACATTGAGACTCTTTTCACCATCCAACAAAGTCATTTTCGTGCATTTGGTCAAACAGACAGAACATAAAACGTTTATATTACAAATTTCTATTGCTTCTAAAGATTGCTCAGTGAAGAAAGAAGGTAGTTTAGTGCTGACTGTAAAACTACTCCAACTATGAGAATTACAATCCTATGTAGTTGTTTGATTCTAATTTAATCTGCATTCATTAGTAGCTGCTTAAGTTTGTCCACCGCAGCATACGGTAGAATAACATTCTCAATTTGACTCTGTCAGGTTGCATTCTGGTATGTTTGTTTTTTGGATATAACCAGACCTGTAGGCTGTTTCACAAAAACAAAACTTCTTAAAAGTAAGGTCTAAGTAAGGCTCATATATGTAAATAAATATGGATTGTAACAGGAGAACATAATACAAGTGTGGATGGGTACATTTTGAATTTTGGCTTAGTGCAGTGAGGATAACAAACTGTTACTGTCACATCTATGCTATATCTGCTCCTCAAAACACTAAAAGCTTGGTTTAATGGTAATTGAAACCTGAAACTTGATTTTGATGAACATCAGTACGACCTTTTTAAAGTTTAAAAAAAAAATAAAGATCATATAAAAAGTGAGAGGTTATTTTGTTCTCTTTCAGACCCTTAAATCTTTTCTCATTCTTCTCATTGTCTTCCCCTTTTCAATTCACTCTGGCCGTGGAAATTTTTCTGGCCTTAATCTTTGCCTATTTCTGCTCTCAATTGGCCGATCTTTGTATAATGTGAATAGCGTCTGACGCCAAGCTAGACAAAAGGTGCTGTCTAACACAAACAATAAGCAGAAAGGTAGACATCTTTGTCTGCTTCAAGCACACAGCTTGTGAAAGAGGCTGCAAACACTTGTTTGTAAGGATATAAATATTTATTTTACCACAGTTTCTTTTTAACCTTCGTTGAGCTCTAGAAATACTTTTACTTTACAATACTTTTAGAGTCTGTAGCAAAACTGTTTCTATGACTTAAACTTTTTTTTTTACTTTTCTCTCTGTTTCAACCACATGCTTTCATGCATTACACTACAAATTACTGTGCTCTTATTAAGATAAAAAAAACAAAGCGAACAAAAAATTTGTAGATAATTGTTAATCTTGTTTTAAACTATAATTTCTAATTTTGAGTTTTGCTTATGCTTATTTTTAGATATTAGACTTAAATTAAGAAATCTTGTTAAGTAAAATTAACTTGCTGCATGGACGGATAATTTATCTTAGTGGTTTCATTTAATTTCACTGAGTGGCTTTTCTTTCAGATTTAACTTTTTTTTATTTAAGACACCCTTAAATTGCAGTAGAATAAGGAATATATATTCGAAAGGCCAACAAAAACTGGAGCATAATTTTAAAGGCAAGGCAGGTTTATTTGTACAGCACAATTCTGTACAAAGACAATTCAAAGTGGTTTACATGAATTAATCACTAGAATGTGGTAAGTTAGGTAACAAATACAAAAACAGGAGAAAACACACAGTCTGACCAAAGATTTACATTATTTAAAGACTCATATGGCATTTAAGCCTGGACAAACAAACCACAGGCAGCCAAATGGGCTAAAGGCCTAAGAGTTCGACTGTAGTGAAATTAAATTGGACTCTTTTAACTGACAGTTGGATTAGGACTTAGAAAGCTGCATTCAGTCTAAAATTGCCTAAAGATGGGCTTACATTGTGCCATTTTTTTACCCTTTTCGTCGACACTTTTGTGCAAGACTTTTCCGATCGGCCCGGCTTTCAGCCTGATCGTGCGTCGTGTATTATACAATCTGGAATCATGAGGTCGGGAGAAAATCAAACATGTTTGACCGTCGTTGGCAAATCACTCCATGGACAAACAAGGATTCTTCTCCTTCTTTTTTCTCTCAGAGGAAAACCCAGCAGCATGGCGGGGGTGCAATGAGTGAAATGGAGTTCTTCCTGTAAAATTGACAGACCGTAGTAGTCATGTTTGCTCAGCCATGTCTTTGTCCAAACACGTGGTCGCCTTTTCTTTTCTAGGCTTTCAGCACAAAATTGCACAAATTGCCAAGGCAGCGCTTTTCACTCGCTGTGAGCTTCATATTCCTCTTTTACTCATTTAGCTTCCAGATAGAGTAGATAGATGGAGTAGCTCCATCTCACCACGGATGAGTCCCACATGGTTTTTAGACTTTCAGTGTGAGCAGGTAGATCGCACCAGAGTGTCATTTTTTAAACTTTTTTTAGAATGACTATGACCTGGATGAGCACCTGTATTATTGGTGTCAGAGCTCAGTCTTTATTGCCGGCAGTAAGTCAAGACTTGTTTCCTGTGAGAGTTGGACTTCGCCAAGGTTGCCCCGCATCGCAGATTCTATTTAGAAACATTTATGGACAGAATTTCTAGGCGCAGCCAAAGGGTTGAGTGTATCTGCTTTAGTGACTTTAGCATCGCATCTCTGCTCTTTGTGGATGACGTGGTCCTACTGGTTTATCAGGCCTGGTCTACAGCTCTCACTGTAGTGGTTCGCAGTCAGGAGTGAAGCAAAGGGGATCAGGACCAGTGCCTCCTTGAGCCGGAAATAGGGTAGAGTGCCTTTTCTTGGTCGGGGAGGAAATCCTACCCCAAGTGGAGCTGTTTAGGTATCTTGTTCACTAAAGCCGGGAGAAGGTCGGAAAAATAATCAAACATGTTTGAAATCCAGTTGGCCCTCGTTAGGTGTTTGTGGGCAATCCCGCTGTTGAAGCAGAGCTACGAGTATCTACAAGCCGATTCACCAGAACCTCTAGCACTGCTATGTGCAAACAAGGGAGTCCTTCTTCTTCTTTCGGATTGATGCGTCCGACCAGCACCATCTCTCAGGGCTGAGTCCGATATGTGGTTTTTGGATGTACAGTGTGATCATCAGAGCATTGGGTTGTACAGTGTGAGAACAAATGTTTTCAGCTGTGAACTTTTAAACCCTGCAGTTTCGTCATACAGTTTGAACTGTAGCTGCATGTAAAATGGGAGGCAGGATTGGTACAGCACTTTTGATATTTCACTTCATTGATTAGCATCAATAAACATACACAGGCTTCTTCAAAGCTTCACAATTTCTAAGGTGCATCTAAAGGCTGATCTATACAGGTTGTCTGCTTAGGTGTCGCAGTGACACAGAGACGTCCCCCAAACTGTAGGCGACTGCATACAGTGCCACAAACAGGAGGCCTCTGATTGGCCAAATCTACATCCGCTCTACACTATGCGTATTTCCCGTTTGGTACTTGTTTTATTTGTATGACCGCCATTGTGGACGAGCTGGGAGAGCGAGGTGCGCAAGAACGCTGGGATCCTTTTTCCACCTGGATCCCCGCTCTTTTTCGCCCTCATGTCCCTCCGTTGTCAGACAAACTTGCCCCCACTTCCTCACCGCCTCAGCCGTATCTAGACCCACAGCTAGTTCCTGACTGTCCCTGTTGCGTTGTGGCGTGGGAATACATAGCTTCAAAATTGAGCATAAATCAAAAATGTCTGCATTATACCTGCAACAAGCTCACTGCGACACACTGCTGCGAGGATAACCAGCCCTTAGAGATTAGCCCTTAGATTGCTTACCTCTGTGCATTATCAGAAGAAATGTATACCCAAATCTTCAATTATATCACCATGTGACACAGAACCACTTAAATTCAAAGAAAAATACACATTTTCTCATGCTGAATCACTTTGAGAACAAGAATATATTAAGAGTCCGTGAAAGCCAAAAAGTGCAATATTGTCTTATTTAAATGATCTTTTTTATAGAGAAAGAATGAAAAGCGTAGGGACCTGAGTGAGCAACTAAGGAAAACTACCTCAAGAGGCCAAACAGAAGAACTCACTTTTCATCAGCATGTAAATAAGCATGTGTTTGTGGCTCATGAGAAGCTGACAGTGTGAAGAAAATCAAAACTGCTCATGCAGAAGCAGACTGTTGTTTTTTTCCACAAACTGAACCAGATCTCTGCAAACCAAGGTATGCAAATGGCCTCAATAATGTCCAAGGAGAAAGCATGTGTGAAAACCATCATGTTGGTGGGGGTAAAGATTTGCATGTAAAATGATAATGTTTTCACACTTTGTAGTGCTTGAGCTGTATGGTTTATTTAAATGTCCTTAGATTGCTGAATATTTGAACAGCAGCTAACAATGAGCATGACCATGCTAGTTTTTTATTTTGTTACACATGTTTTCCACTACTCTTACTCAATCAGTGCTAAGGAACTGGAATACTTGCAAGGATTTGATTTTAAATGGTTGTTTCCTCACATGAGATATTTTCAAGGAAAGGATTCAAATCTTATTGTTTTTTATTATGCTTATGCAAATGTAGTGAAAACTAACTTACTGAATCTAAATTCAGCTGCTGCTTCTGAAATGAAGTTGTTATTGGGTGTGTTTTTCACTCATTTGATTTATGGAAAGTGCTTTTTGATAGTGGTACAATTTGGTCTTATATAAATAGAAATATTTCTTTCGATTGAAAGAGGCTCACCATACATACATTCACTGTATCTCATTATCTTAAACCTATTTATCTAAACTTTCTAAAATGTGTTTCTCCAGTCAGTTATCATACATGGATTTATTTTTTTCTCAGGTATCGAAAAACAGAAGGATAAGACATTTTTGGTCAAAGATTGGTGATCTTTATGGATATGGTTAATGTTCAGTGTGACTTTTACCTACCTTTCATGCATATTTGGTCCTATATAAATGGTTTGGGGTTCTTTGTTAAGGTCCATTGGTGTAACATTTGCTGGCAATTTTTTTAATCAAACTATATTTCCAAAAAGTTAAAAAGATTATATCAAATAGAAAACGAACCAATGCTCATAGGCAAACAATGACCTCCAACCTTTGGAAAGGTTGCTACACTGCTGCTGCACATTGAAATGTTTTTAATAAGTTCTCATGCTGTTACTCGTCATATAAGTTGTTTATTCATATCAATGGAGGATTTAGGTTTAAAGTTGTCTGATTTTTACTAAAATGTTTCTTTGTAATGGATGTAGGGATGATTTTTTTGGAGTGACCCAGCTGACCTGATTTGAATCTGAAAGAAACTCTTTTGTGGGAACTAATAAGCAGAGTAATGACAAGTAGGCCTTCAGATCTCAAGAATTTGGATCACGACACCAAAGAATAAAATGAAAATATCAAAGGATTGGTTTGGTTATTGAAATTTCTAACCTGTAAAAAAGCTAACATAGAAAATCACATCCTGCTTTTTCAAAATATTAATTCTTTTAAATTATGGATGGATGGATGGATGGATGGATGGATGGATGGATGGATGGATGATGGATGGATGGATGGATGGATGGATGGATGGATGGATGGATGATGGATGGATGATGGATGGATGGATGGATGATGGATGGATGGATGGATGGATGGATGATGGATGGATGGATGGATGGATGATGGATGGATGGATGGATGGATGGATGGATGGATGGATGGATGATGGATGGATGGATGGATGGATGGATGGATGGATGGATGGATGGATGGATGGATGGATGGTCCCCATCCCACTGGTACTAACTTAGGGTAAAGACTATACATGCAGGTATCCATACCTTCTCTACAAGCTCAATTGTGCATGGATCCAAAGATGGATGGGGGAGTTTTTATGAAGGGAATCTATATTTTGAGGAATGCTGCTGCTGCTCACCATTATAGAATTTAAAGTCTTGCTTCTTAGCCAAGTGAAGATGACTTATGTTTCTCCTGAAAGACAGATATACAGCTCTTTCATTCTGTCTCCTTGAACCCCAGTGGGCCTCAGCAGATGGCCGCTCACACTGAGCCTGGTTCTGCTGGAGGTTTCTTCCTGTTAAAAGGGAGTTTTTCCTCTCCACTGTCGCTACAAGCATGCTTAGTGTGAGGGATTGCTGAAGAGTCAATGAGTCGATGCAATCAGCTGGTTTTCCTTAGATAGAAAACTTTGAATCAATTTGACTGGATGATCTGGTGAACTGGAAAGTGGCTTGAGATGATGTGTGTTGTGAATTGGCACTATAGAAATAAACTGAATTGAATTTCTTTGTTTCATCTGCTAGCTGACAAATCAACTTTTAAAAAATGCACAACTTTGTAGGCAACTACAAATTTCAGGAAAGCTGTTTATAGCTGTTTATATTGCAGTTGAGAGTTTTACTCACATGCTCTCATCCTTCTTTTATTTTGACAATAGTGGCCTCTTACTTTTATGCACCTGCTGTACATGCACCTAACTAATGTCCAGACTGTGCTTATTTAGTGCTTAATATAGTGAATATATCACCTAAATTCTATGCAGTCAAACAGTGTCCTTCTTCTTACACAGATCATGTTCAATAGACTTTCCCAGCAATTAGATAAAATAAAATCACATCTACGGCAATGTTATCCTCTGGATCAGATGCATTCTATTAGACCAACATTTGTGATAAACGTAATATATTTTGGCTGTATTCAGACTGGGACTGATACGAAGCTAATGAGCTTTACAGTACTTGCCCATTCAAGGGAAAGAAAACAGCTGCTTCTGCATAAATATTTTAGCTGTTACAATCAAATCATACATATGATCCCTCTGGTTCTTCATCAACAACCAAAGACCTGTGTGTGTATTGGCCTCTCTTCTGTCCTCTACGATATAGAAATCTATAATTCACTGTCACTGTTGGACCCCACAGCAAGCGCTACTACTTGATGTGTGAGTTCATTGTTTTCTAACAACATTTTCTCTCACTCTCTTTACCTTTCTCCCAGGTAAATCCCAACCTGCCTCCTCACCTCCACTAAAAGTAAGAAAATCAATACCTGTGATCTCTGTTTCTTTTGCTCTCCTTTCCTCCTGCTGTTGTTGCTTCGCTTTGCTCTATCGGTTTTTCAGAAAATGCAGATACACATGTTAGAGAAACCCACACGCAGAATATCTGTATTTCAGTAAGATTTCTACATGTCAGGAACGTGGTGAACAGAGAACATACAAACTGTACGTACACGTTATCTGAATTGTTTAGAACATATTTTTTTGGGAGAAAATAAATCAGCTCATTTTTAGGTGACGTTACCATATGGGTGTATGTGATAACAATAAAAATACATAAAAATGTAAAAGTGACACATTTTGTGCAGTGATTTTATTAAAAAGATAAATAAATAAAGAACATATGTATTATAATCTCATATATATTATATGTAACTCTCACTGAACTGAATCTCCATTCTGGTTGAGGGGTAGGGTTGGTGGAATGTATGCAGCACCATTCTTGTCTATTTTTCAGGAAAAATAACAGAATTTGAGACACTTTATTTTGCTTTTTTTTCTAAAGCCAAATTTAATAAACCAGTTAAATGTGGGTTTCACCCAATTATTGCATATATGTGGTCGTTAGTCACTTATCTTGATTGGATAAATTTTATGCTGCATGATAACATAAGAAACCTTATTTTAATCAGAATTTGTCATTTAAATCCCACAGGTTTCTAGAATTTCCTTCTTTCATCTGTGGAAAAGAGCAAAAATGAGAAATCTCCTGTCCAGGATTGATGCTGAGAAACTAGTCCATGCATTTGTTACTTCAAGGCTGGACTATTGTAATTCTTTACTATCAGGAAGTCCACAAACTGTAGTTAAAAGCCTTCAGCTGATCCAAAATGCTGCAGCCAGATTTTTAAGAACGATAATTTTTTTTCCTATTTTCGCTTCCTTTTATTTGCTTCATGTTAATCTCTAGTGTAGAACAACCTCAATTTTTTTAAGACTAAGCTAAAAAAAATGTTTCTTTTTGATAAAGCTTCTAGTTAGAGTGGCTCATGTTATCCTGAGCTATCTCTATGGTTATGCTGCTATAGGCTTAGACTTCTGGAGGACATAGGGACCACTTTTCATCACTCTGCCTCATTTTATCTTTATTCTCCAATTTTGCTGTATTTATTGGTTCAATCCCAAACTTTAAATTCTGTCTGCAACTGGGCATATGCCACTAAAACTTTAATTTACAGTTGATAGAGTTGGTTGTGTTTCTTTTAGTGTTAAGTCCTTTTTCTCTCCTTTCTCTCTTAATGTGCTATCTTTCATACCTATGACATAATACTGTAACTGGCTAAGAGCTTCTCTGCTAAACTGATTCTTCCTGAGTAGCTACTTTTCTGTTACCTTTTATATCGTAGAAAAAAATCATAGATCCGTGTTTCTATTTTTGCTTGTACTGTATGTTTGCTGCTGTCTCCTTGAGCCCCCAGTTAGCTTTGCTCATTGTGAGCCTGGTTCTGCTGTATGTTTCTTTCTGTTAAAAGGGAATGTTTCCTCTCCAGGGTTGGTGCATGCATGCACGGTGTGAAGGATTGCTGTAGAGTTAGCAATAAGATGCTAGTGAATATGTACTGTTGCTAACTGCTCACTCAAGCGAAGTGTGTCCTGGAGAGTCAGTGACTCAATGCACAGTTTCCTTAAATAGACAACCTAAAGAACGGTGAGATGACATGTTGTAAATTAGTGCTATATAAATGAACCAAGTTGAATTTAAATAAAAAGGAAAGCATAAAAAGTATAATTTGTTTTGTAATCAACTTTGTACTTACAAAAGTATTGCAATGTTTTGGAAGAAAATCTTTTCTATTTTAAAGAAAAAAAAGAGGTCTCTACTTGCACCTGAGGCTGGCACCCAAACACAACATGCTTAAACTGCATTTTGGGAGCCTATTAAAATCATTCTAGGGACTGGCAATGGTGTGATCCGCTTAGACCTTCCAGATAATAAAGTTACTAAATCCCTGTATTATACATTATTTTTGTAAAAAAGAAAAACTGAGAAACTGGTTTCAAAAATATTGTTCAATAAATTAGAAATTCAGTTTCTCATTCTGATTTAACTTTTCCAAATGACTTTAGCTGTAGCCTACCTTAAGTTCCACTGAAAGATACACTTTTTCCTGCAGCCTCGCTGTGAGTGCCAACACAAATGTGTGTACGCTGTGTAATTGGACAAGGAGAACTAAATAAAACAAACAAAGAGAGTTTGTAAGTACAGTATGAAATCACAGTTTTTTTTTTTCATTGGTATTTCTAACAGCAAAATGATCTAAATTGAAACTTCAGCAGTTCCCCCCTTGGTTGTGACTCATTGTTTTCCTGTATCTTATGTTTGTATGGCACCATCCATTGACAACGCTTACTAGTTGTAATTAGTGTTGCACTGATACCAGTATCGGGCGGGGCCCTGATCCAGCACTAAAATGGTGGTATTGGTATCGGTGAGTACCAACAAATAGGGCACCGATACCATTTTAGAGCCAAAACTTTATTCAACTATTGTCCCCCATTCCAGGTAGGCAATAAAAAGTTCTACTGGATTCACTTTGTATTAGTCTTTTTCCTGCTTCACAAAGGTAGGCAGCAGCTTGACAAAGCCATGATGGTAATTACTTTACATCCAAGTAGTAAGTATCAGTAACGGTTTAAAAAAAATGGCATCGACGCAACAGTAGTTATAATCTAAAGTTTAAACTACATTGCCTTTCCTCTCCTTCCTTCATTAGTCCTGTCTTGTCTGTAGGTCGGGCTCCACCCTCTGCTCTTTATACCTTGAAATTCAGGACAAGCAATGCATACTAGAGGTGGGCGGATCGATCCCAGGATCGATACTATCGATACCAACGCTGGTATTTATATTGAACAATATTCGTTTAACAAGATCGATACTTTTTATCCTCTCTCGCGCGCGCTGACTGCTGCGGAGTCACCAGTTTCCCCATATGTGTAACAGCACTTTGCTCCCCCTCCCCTCTCCTACAGTCACATGGCTCAGCGGCGCCAGCCAATCAGCGCGCAGGCTTAGCTTGGCCTGCCCACTCAGCACTACGTCACACAGACAACCGCGCTGCCGGTTGCTGGGTGAGTGCTCACTCAGACTTGGATGGAGAGAGAGACCAAAGACCCGCCTCCAGCCTCAGACAGACATCTTTGACCCAAGCGTTTCAGTCCTCCAGAGAATATCCAGGTAGATAACAGTGGTCATCGTCTGCAGCACTTCATTATACATCATATATTACTCAGAAAGTGTAGTTAAGACCTTGAAAAAACCCAGTACATTTATCCCATTAAAAATTGTTAGCTAAAATAAGCTAACATTAGATAATCTCTTATTTATTCCACGATTGAGAACTTTATAGAAAAAAAGCAACAGGCAAGTGCAGCTTAAATGTAAAAAGTATCGGTATCGGTATCGATATCGGCGATACTGACCCAGTATTTACTTGGTATCGGATCGATTAAAAAATCCCGGTATCGCCCACCTCTAATGCATACCCCTCCCTAACCCAACTGAAACCTTAGCTCTAAACCTAACCATTGGCAAACTAGCTTGTGAAGTCCAGTAAAATGTCCTCATTTTAAAACAACTGGTCCTTAATCTGTTGGGGAATTTGGAGAATTGGTCCTCACTCTGAGGGCTGACAGGCACAGACACACACACGCCCCCGCCCACATATAATATGTCTGTTGGAGGGAATATGAAAGAAAACAGATGCGGGTACTTTAAATTTGCATCAGTGTTGCAATTTTGTCCAGAAATGTCAAGTGAAGACAGGATTCACACACACACTGTATGTCCCACAGATACATACACATACACACCCACTCAACAGGACGAGGCAGAAGGAAAGAAAGAAGCTAGGTACACACTTATCAGGCCTGGGTCCAGTGGACCTGAACATTCAGGCGGGGGAGGGGGGTTCACAGTGGGTGGTAATCAACATGTTTTTCTGATTTATGTTCTTCACATAAAATGATCCAAGGCCAATGAATCTTTGTCTGAAAAAAAAAACTTCTTTTAGTTTCTCTATATTAAAAAAGGAAAATTTCAAATTTTTACATTAATTCTAGAACTTTTTAAGACACTTACAGTCTTTAATTCCATTAAGTAATTATGTACAGTCAATATAACTTGATATACTATAGATAAGAAATCTTGCAGAGTATATTCAAGCTGCTGTCAGCTATTATTGAAATATTTAGGACTTTAAAACTAGCATCTGTATAAAACTCTCAGTGATTCAGAAATCCCTTCAATAACCCCTCAAAACACTCTTACACAAAGAAACCCACATGCTTTCTATTGGAGGCCTTTTCTATCTTTAGTCTTTTTCATGCAAAAAAGGAGTTTAAAGCCCAAGAGTTCACTTTTAATCTCCTGGCAAAACCTGGTGACTGGAAAAGTGAAATACTCAGAGAAAATGAGGATTAGTCTTACAGAAACCTTTACTCTTTTCTGTATATTCCTGGAATATTATATATTCTTATTCCATTTGATACAGAAAGGCCTTTATGTCATAATGAGTGACCAGTGTAATCCTATGTTGTCTTGATATGAGTATTATGAAGAGGAGAAAAATACAGAGTTTCTCTCTGGACCCAAAAAGTTTCAGGATGAGTTTCCTTGGATACCGACTAGAGAACAAAAACTGAATAAAGAGAAGAACAATGGAGCAGAGAAACTATTTGAATAATCTCTCAGTTGGTTATAATCTTTACTGTAAAAAGAGACTACCAATTTTGTCCAAATGTAGGAATGTTAGACATGAGTTACAGCAGAAGACATTGTTTAAATACTGGTAAAGTTTGCAAGATTTTGGCTACTTTCCTTTTATTTCTACCTAAAAGCTTTTATTTGCAGTTTTAGGACTGCCATTTTAAAAATGAATGGATTTCCTTTATATTCACCTGCTTTACAAAAACATACAATGCCAAAATCTGGAGATTTACTATTAGAATGATCTGATTTGGTGCCCAAAGCAACAATGCTAAACCAGGTACAGGTTTGGGAAAGCTAAAGAACAATCTGCTGGACTTTGGACCCCCCTTTCAGAGACCTAGACAGGTATGGGGCATTGCAGGCTAACAAAGAAGCCAAACAACCCCCATTCCAAAGGGGTGGACCAGTTCATCTATTCCCATTTGCATGTTTTCTAAACAAAAACAAGGCTTTGTTTGGCTGCTGTATAAAACCTGGAACACAACGCTATTTCTGACATTTTGCATTGAACAAGCTTCCTGGATGGAGGAGAAACGTCTTCAGACTTGGAAACAATGTCATGTTTTTTTTTTTACTTTTCTGGAATGACTATGACCTGGATGAATGAGAATCTTCACCAGCAGGTTTGGGAAAAAAAGGTTGCAAATGCAGTGCAATACAAGTCTAAGGTTGTGCATGTTAAGATATGATCAAAAATCACATTGGAATGTTATAAAAAATGTAATACAGAGGATAAAACATGAATGTGATGTGGCATAATAAATAAAATGCCTCACAGCAGTGGCTGTTCTACAGCAAATTCAATACACGACTGTAATGTGTAGCATACTTATTTCACTAAATCCATGTGGCATTTCATTTTTTAAGCATAACTTAATTTCCAAAGTAATTTGCTGTGATAAATTGGAATGCATATGGATTACTTGGGTTGTTGCCAACATCTGGTGTTATTTTGTTTAAGTCAGTCACCCCAGTGGAAATATATTTAAACTTTGACAAATATTGACATTTTGAACACAGTCGCATTTGGCTAATGACAGAAAAATACATCAGACATGACATTTTGGGTCTGATTGTCAATTGTCAGATTTTTTTTTATTTTTTATTTATCACCACGCTTATTAGAATGCTATAAACGCCACTTTGATGCTCTGTGTTTATTTGCAGCAGTAAATCATCAGGAGTACGAGGAGTCTTGCTACTCAACACCACAATGAATCAACTCTATGCAATAAATGGGATCATTCTGGCATCTAGGGCAGAGAAAACCTTCTTGGTTAAGAAAAAGGCATTTATTTATTGACACAGGATGATTTGACTCAACAGCCACAATACAATTAGGATGTTAAAAATGATTTTGCTGGACAAATATGGAAAAAACATTTCTTCTTACGATGCTCATCTTTTACATGTAATACACATAAATAAATCCTAAAAGAATCTCTCCAGTGTAACTAAAGGATTTGTTGGGATCTCTCTTATGGAGGTTCTATTTTAATTTGATTAAATTTAATCAGTAACACTGACTTTAGTAACCTGGGCTTCTGGGTCATTGTAGAATTTTATTTGATATTTTTTACTTTATTTGAGTTACATGTTGAACAAACACTAGTCTTATTAAATTAATCTTTATTTTAGCCAAACTTTTAGCAGAAATGCAAACACAAAAACAATATGTATTGTTACTGGGAGTACTTTGCACATTTCAAACACAAACCACTTCTTCATGCAAACACATTTAGCTGTAGTAATAATAATAATGATATTAATTATAATTAGAACGCTGTTAATCTCGCAATGGAGAAATTCACTTTCACTACAACCATCTTTAGTGAAAGGATAGAAATTGGACTTTATTGATCTGACAATGGAGAAATTTACCTGTGCATTTCAACCCATCAGCTTGGGTGCGGGACCTGGCGAGCAATTGGGTGCTAAGGTTCTTGCTGAGGGACCCAGATTGGCAGGCTGTGGGAGTGTGTGTGAGTTGAACATAGAACGTCCAGGATCTAAGGGCAATGCTCTAACCACTAGGCAACCACTCCTCCCGCTAACTCAGAGTTTGAAGAAAAATAAGAAAAAAAGTATTTTCCACTCTGTATCTTAATCTCTCTTAATCTCTATCTGTAATCCTGGGGTCTCAACTCTCAAAGATGCTGTAGGATCTACATTAAAGGTCTGGATTCGCCCAGAAGCTGAATAAAGGTATACAGAAAAGATACTTTAGGCACAAAACCAAGCAAATTGGTGAGATAAATCATCCTAAGCTTGTCCTCATGCTCAGCCCTCTACACGCCCATATTCAACCATTATTGGTCCATGCAAAGCACAGCGTGAATATCACTCCACATCTGAATGAGCTTGCAGAGACCAAATGGGGGCTCAAGGGACAGAAGCAGACAAACAAATGTCTCTAAAATTGTAATATTTATTTTGTTGGTCTTAGATTTTTTTCTAGAAAGGACATCTCCAATATCTAAAGCACTTTGGCAGAAAACCTTTTTTTGTTCCCTTTTAATACAAGGAAAAGCTTTGAAAAGGTTTATCATAGATGACTGATGGTCTATCCATTCACTTTGATTAAAGCACTTCTTAGTTTAGAAAGCAGAATGGAAAGAAAACAAAAACAAAAAAAACATCCCTAAATTAAGGAATATCCTGCCGTGTCTCAAACTAAGATGTTTATTTTATTCTTTATTTGTTTTCCTCTCTAATTATCAGTGTTGTTTTAAAACAAAGAGGTAAGAAAGTCCTGTAGAGAGAACTGGAATTTAACGTGGAACAAAGCAAAACAATTTGTGAACATATACGAGAAACATCTGCAGTTATTTTCAGATAAAACTGATAAAGTAAAAAGACGGAACAGAGATCTGGTGGCTGATTAGATCCTTTCTCTCTTTTTCCCTAATCTTCTCAGAAATAACAGACTTGATATGTTGTTTATGAACATGCAGATATAAAAGAGTCTGAAAGTCTTATACCAGGTTAAATGTCAGACTATGCAACTGTCAGCCTATAAATGTGTGTCATTATGTTCTACTCTGCACCTTTTTAAAATAAAATGAATGTGTAGCATGATTGTTCTTTAAAAGGGCAGCTCCTCCAAGCTAGTTATCCAGCTTCAAGTGGAGTGTGTGGGATAATTTAAAGTCATGCAGCATACCTGAAATATCATTTTAAATAATAAAATGCATCTTGAGAATCTCTGCTTCTGTCTAGAGACTTAGAGACATTTCTTTTTTGTGTGTTTTTTGGTAAAAAAAGAAAAAAAGAATGAGGGCATATACGGTATTAGGTGTAAGGAGCATAACATGTATTTTGAACTGAAAGTCTAAGATCTATAAAGTGTTTGATCATTTATGATCTTTTAGCACAAACAGATTTATCAGAGTTATTTTCTTGTCCTTTCTTCTGGATAAATACAGTTTTAATCTTACTTTAGAGAAAGAACTTCGTTTTTGTGACATCGTTCTTTTGAAGCTTCCATATACAACTGGTTAGAAATGTGTCACAAAAGATAATCAACTATAAGTGAAATAAGTTGCTTCATATTTAGTTCACTATTTAAAATAGACACCCAGACCCTTTTACATTAATATATTGATACTAATGCCTAATCTGTTCACTCTTGTTATGGAAAGCCAGCTTTTGAACATATATCTATTATTATCTTACACAATATTTCAAGTGTCATGCAATAAACATTTGACTGATAAAACACATACAGTTCCAGCACAGTATCTTCCTTATATAATACCGGCTGGTCCTCCATCTCTCTCCTCTTGCTGCTTGGCCCAAAGAGGAGCTTGGTTTGACTTTTCCTCCCAATCCGGTTTTTCTGTTCATTAGGATTATCAACACAGTCAAATACTAAAATTATAGGAATGAAAACAATATTCATTTCAGCATCATGTTTCAGTTTTTATTTTAAGTTTTATTATTAAAGTTTTATTTGTCATTTTAACATTTTAACATGGAATGAAATTAAATAAGTTCTGCAGGTTCCAGAGCAGCCCAATGTCAAAGAATGAAATAGTAAAAATAGCTATAAATAATTTGAAGTATAAATGTTGAACATCGATCCATCCATCCATCCATCCATCCATCCATCCATCCATCCATCCATCCATCCATCCATCCATCCATCCATCCATCCATCCATTTTCTTCAGCTTTATCCGGGGCCATCTGAAAACAGATGCCCGAGCCACATGAGCTCGCTCCTTTCAACGTGGAGGAGCAACGACTCTACTCTGATCTCCTCCTGGATAACTGAGCTCCATACTCAATCTCGAAGGGGGCTCCCAGCCACCCTGTGAAGGAAACTAATTTTGGGCGCTTGTATTTGCGATCTTGTCCTTTCGGTCATTACCCAGATCTCATGACCATAGGTAAGGGCGGGAACATAGATCAATCGTTAAATCAAGAGCTTTGTTCCCCGACTCAGCTCCCTCTTCACCACGATGGTCTGATACAGCAACCGCATCACTGCAGATGCTGCACGGATTCGCCTATCTATCTCACGCTCCACTCGTCCCTCACTCTTGGAACAAGACCCCAAGATACTTGAACTCCTCCACTTTGACAAGGACTGTCTACCGACCTGAAGAGGGGAGTCCAACTTTCTCCAGTGGATAACCATGGTCTCATATTTGGAGGTGTTGATCCTCATACCGGCTGCTTCACACTCAGCTGAAGGTCCTGGTTTGATGAGGCCAACAGGACATCATCATCTTCAAACAGCAGGGATGATATCCTGAGGTTCCCAAACCCGACACTCTCAGGCTCCTGGCTGCACCTAGAAATTCTGTCAATTAATGTAATGAACATAACTGGTGACAAAGGGCAGCCCTGGTGAAGACCAACATGCACTGGGAACAGGTCTGACTTACTGCTGGCAATACGAACCAAGCTTCTGCTGTGGTCATACAAAGAACGGACAGCCCTTAACAAAGGGCCCCGCAGCTCATACTCCCAGAGCACCCACCATGAGGGACACAGTCGAACGCCTTCTCCAGTTCCACAAAACGCATGTGGACTGGCTGGGTGAACTCCCACCAACACTTGAGCCCCCGATGAAGGGAATAGGGCTGGTTCAGTGTCCCACAGCTGGGACAAAAACTGCATTGTTCCTTCTGGATGCAGGTTTGACTCTTGGCTGGATCCTCCTCTCCAGCACCCTGGAGTAGACCTCACTGGGGAGGCTGAGGAGTGTGATTCCTCTGTTATTGGAGCACACCCTCCAATCCCCCTTCTTAAAGAGAGGGACCACCGACCCGGTCTGCCAATCATGGAGTACTGTCCCCGACCACCACACAATGTTGCAGAGAAGTGTCAGCACAGACAGTCCTACAACATCCAGAGACTCAGGATAAATCTTATCCATCCCGGGTGCCACCGTAAAGCTGTCAAACTACCTCAGTGCCTTCATCCTGGCTCCAGTCCATCCCTAAGTCCCCAGCCTCTGCCTCCTCCTCAGAAGACAATGATGATGTGGTTATGAAGATCCCCAAAGTACTCCTTCCACCGCCCGACAACATACCCGGTCGACATCAGCAGCTGCACCGTAAACAGTGTTGGTGAAGCAGAGCTTCCGCCTCCTAAGGAGGCGGATAGTAGTCCTCCTCTATGGCCTCTCCGAACTCCTCCCACACCTGAGTTTTTGCCTTTGTGACCGCACAAGCTGCAGCATGCTTGGCCTGCCGGTACCTCTCAGCTGGCTCTGGACTCCCACTAGCTAACATGCCCAGGTAGGCCTCCTTCTTCAGCTTGAGGGCATCCCTTAGTGCCACCTCCAAGTTCAGGGATTGCTGCCACGATAGACACCAAAGATCTAATTGGCACAGCTACGAACGGTTGCATGTAAATGTTGAACAAAAATGATCAAATATCAACATTTAAGCAATTGAATAAAATAAATAGTAAAATATAGGAGTCTACCACAGAAGTTAATACAATAGCAGCCATTCAAAATAGCCATTATTATTACTAATATGATTAAGGGCAAGTTACCACAGAAAATTATTTAGGAAATTCACCGGATGTTTTGTTTCTGTCCACGACTTCCTGTCCTCCGCCATCTGCTCTCTACCATCTTGCTGCAATATAGGTGCTGCATGGATATCTAATTGTAGAAACTTATTGGTTCCTGAACTCAACATATTACGTGTTTTTATTTATCAGAATAAATCTAACATTAAAGCTAAAGAAATATAACAATGACTAGATGCTCTGGTCAAAAGAACCATCAGAGGTCCTAATAGCTTTAAGTATGTTTGGGACACTCAAATATCTCTGAATAATAATCTTTATCCATTTTATCTGTGATAATTATATACGTTGTTACAGGTCAGTTATTGATCAACCAATAGAGTTCACAGAGGATGCAACATATCTTCAATCCATAAATAATTAATCAGTCATGGCTGCTGGATTATGTCTGTATTGTAGCTGTTGATGTTCTGATGTCTCAGTGACTGTGAAACAAGCTACACTGCAGGAATGTTTTCCCAGAGTGTCTCAGAGGGTGGCTCTCATTGGCCTGCTGTGTCAGCAGGTGCTTTGTCATTGGCTAACGTCTTCTCCAGGGTGCTGCTGATTTCCTGAGAGCAGAAATCTTGTTAGCACAGTAGTCGTCAGTCCTTTACCTTGAACTTTGTCTATAGATATTACAGTTTTTCTTCCTGTCAATGGAGTAAAAGTATGTCGTATGTAGTGCTTTGCAGAAGGCGTATGTATGTATCTTATGGGTTTATCATATATTGACTTTATAACAAGGCAGTTTCAAACTGAGTACTACTGTAGGGGCCTCTGGATCCTGCTGGCAAGAGCAATACCTGAAATAAGCCGTAGCGGGGGGGTTCTAGTTTAACCTGCAGCTGGAAGGTAGCCACAGCAAGGAGCAGATCACAGTCCCTACCAGCAATGTCAGTGTCACACAGTGAGATGGTATATTCATTTATTTCAGCAGATGGTGTGTAGTTGGCTCGAGTTGAAATAATCATTTACATGGAGGTGGTCAGAACTTTGCTCTCAAAAGGCCCTTTAGTGGACTTGGCCTGAATAAGGGTGTTTGTTTCAACCATTGATCTACACATCGCTTCTGGTGTGTTCACAGCCATGTACAGTCAGCAAATTAGAAAACAAGAAAAAAATGATTTTACTGTTATACTTACCTACAGTATTAATATGTGTGCAGTTTAACCCTAATAGTAAAGCTGATGGTAAACCCTGATAATAAATACTTTCTTGGCCCTATAGATCTAATCAAAGCTGTTTCAAAGCAGCAGTTTGCTCCACTAAAGGGGTGACCATCAGTAAGAAGTAATGTCATATTACTTTACAGCCTAATAGTATATGTCATGCAGTTAAGTGAAAAAGTACAACTGCACAAAAATGTTGTCATGGGATAGCTCACTATACCTCCCCATAGCTCATTATACCTCTCCATAGCTCACATTGAGCTATGGGGAGGTATGTTTGGGTTTTCTGTCACTCACCATTTATATACAATGATATTGACAATGTCCAACATTTGGTAAATGAGACAATTCTGCATGTTTAGATGTCTTTTAGAATTTCACATCATTTGTAACAATTTGGGGGTGTTCAAGGAGTGTGCAGGTCATCTGGCAGGTTTCTTCACAGACATTTTAACACCTCGCTGGATCAATCCATAGTGCCAGCATGCTTAATGTCTACCCCGTCATTCCGGTCCCAAAGAAGCCCCAGGTCACCTGATTAAGGACTACCAGCTTGTCACACTGACTACTATCATGATGAAGTTCTTCTAAACGCTGGTTAAAGAACACATCGTCTCCAGTCTCCCTCCAACATTCGACTCATTCCCATTCGTCTACCGACAGAACCCTCTACTGAAGACGCTCTGATCTCCACCTGAGCCTGGCACACCTGGAGAGAAGAACACCCACGTGCCGATGCTGTTCCTGGACTTCAGTTCAGCTTTCAACACCATCATCTCCACAGCATCTGATGGGCAAACTGGAACGGCTGGGCTTCAATACACTCCTCTGCCATTGGCTGCTAGACTTCCTCACCAACAGACCTCAGTCAGTCCAACCCAGACTGACTGAGGTCCTGGGGGTGCACATTACAGACACCCTCACCTGGACTGTAAATACCACCTAACTGGTCAAAAAGGCCCAGAAGTGCTTGAACTTCTTGAGTAGGATAAGGAGAGCCCACCTGCCCCCACCCATCCTCAACACCTTCTACAGAAGCACCATAGAGTGTGTTCTGACCAGCTGTCTCAGATTGGCAGAACGTGAGAAGAGTGGTGAAAACAGCAGAGAGGATCATGGGGGCTCCTCTTCCCTCCATTACATTTCATCCCAGCGCTGCGTGTCCCGAGCCCGTAACATCATCAATGACCCCTCACACACCCACCATGGAGTGTTCTCCCTGCTGCCCTCTGGGAAGAGGCTTTACAGCATTCAATGCAGGACCAGCAGATTCAGAAACAGTTTCTTCCCCACCGCCATCAGACAGCTGAACTGCTTAGAAACTCTAAATCAGGCCTCCCCAAACTTGGTCCTCAAGGGCCGCTGTCCTGTATGTTTTAGAGGTTTCCTTGCTCAAGAACAGCTGATTTTAATTGAAAGCTGATTAACAGGCTTTTGCTCTACTGCAATCATTACAATCAGCTGTGCTAAAGCATGGAAACCTGCTAAAACCTGCAGGACAGCGACCCTTGAGGACAAAGTTTGGGGATGCCTGTGCTAAATCATGTCACAAACTCTGTATACCACAGATAACACCCAACCAAAATACTTCATATTTTCACCATATATATTAATGCTCTGAGCTTCCATATCAATGCTTTTTTGCTCCATGTTTTTTTTCTTCTACACAGTTTAAATTTGATCACTGCTGCACTTTAAGAAATGGAAATGGTAATTTCACTGCTAAGCTGCTTCTCATTCACTGTCTGAAAGCTGTACAAAAGAGAATTTTGTTTTGTATACACTCTGTGTATACAAAACGACAATAGAAGTTGTCTAAGTCTAATTTGACCTTGTCTACAATCTGAGAACACAGAGGGATTCCTCAGATATACAAGAACGACCAGTCACATTTTGCCATCAGTGTAGTACCATCAAAGTATGTTTGTATTTTTAACATTTCCTTCTAATCTATCCATGTTTAATTCTTTGCATTAAACATAAGAAAACACTGTGTTAGTCCCTAACACCTGCAAACATAACTCACACAGCCATATACACCCACACACAGAAACAGTAACAGTCACGCCTTTCTACATAGGTCAATCGTACTGATGTGTGTAAAGCACACAGGGACCTTCAGCGATGCACCACAGTTTAAATATTCATCAATGCTTAATGAAGGCAAAGAATTGATTGATTAAATTGTGTTAGCTTCACTATGGGAAGGTGCGAATGGCCTTTTGGCAACTGATTAGACTGCTGTAAATAATTAATTAGATCAGTGGGTATTGAAATGTTTTCTACCCATGATTTCAACTCACTGAACAGTTTCTGCCTTTTTGACAAAGGAAGAGAAAGTCACAGACAAATGGAGGAGAGATCAACTTAAAGCACTCCACTGTTTTCACATGCAGGTACCAAAAACTAAAAGGTTTTTAGGGTTTTCCACATGGGTTAAAAGGTCTGATGGTAGAGACAAAGCTTAATCAGTTCTTGAAAATTACTACTTTTGAAGAACATCCTGAGTGTCAGAGCCACATCGTATGACTGTCTAATCTAGTCTGACATTCAGTGTATTGTTAAGTATCATAGTGCTTGAAGAGTGTTTAACTTCACAAATGTTATTAAAGCCTTAATGTCCCCACCTTATTCTTTAGCAATGTTTTAAACAATAATTGGTTCTGGTGAATATCTCACAGTCCTGATCATCTAACCGTTTATCTGCCACAGCAGCAGGACAGGCATTTATTAACATCGCCTAAAGATGTACAGTAACAATACCTCTTAATCAGCCAGGCATGGTTTTGCACCAAAACATTTTTATTGGGAGTTTATGATAATGAATTGTAATTGTTGTCATGCAGGCAACTAGCAGAGATGAGATGGCAGATGAAATTTAAAGAGACTGTTGAGTGGCAGAGCAGGTTGATGGTAGGCAGCAGAAACACGTTGCGTAAATACGATCAAGTAAAGATCAGGTAAAGCCTGACTAAATAAACCCTGTAGTACAATGTTCTTTCATAGAACCTTAAATTTGGGGTGTGAACAATACCCTGTTAAAAGCTTTAAAAAAGCATTTGGGTTATGATCAAACTTTTGATCGTAATATTTGTGTCTGCAGGGGAATATAAAAAAAGGTTGAAATCCAAGGTCTGGGGACTGAATCTGAACTAGTATGTCATGTTTGGTTTAAGGTTCCTAACCCACATGCAGAACACAGGGAAACAGGAGAAAAGTTCAAAGATTTATTGAATAAACACAGTGTCAATAAAGAACTGATCCAAGGGATAATCAGATCCAGGACTGGTCACAACTGGGTTCACTGCAGAGGGGGACAGAGGGGTTAGCTGATGTCCAGGTAATTTGCAGGATGTGAGAGTGCAGGTCTGTACCTGTTCTGAAGTTTGAGCAGAGCGGCAGAGGGGGGGAACCAGGAGGGTCCAGAGGCTGTCGGCAGGCTGAGGGCTTGGCGGAGGCAGAGCTTGGCTTGAGTGCTTGCAGGTCACAGGTTTGAGTTTCCCTTTCAGATTCTTCAGAGAGCGGGCAGGCAGGTATTTGACTGGTTTGATTCTCCAGGGTTCTTCAGAGATCAGACAGACAGATTTCCAACAGAGAAACTCTTCAGGGTTTCTGGTTTCAGACAGGTTCAACCTGGGAAGCAGAGAGGACAAAACAGATTAGGTTCAGGTTCAGGTTTTCTGGGAGTCAGAGATTCAGACAGGCAGGTTGGCTCAGGCTTGCTAACCATAACTGGCAAACACGCGCTGGAGTGATGTCCTCTGCCTGCTTAAATACTGGTCTCCTGATGAGCAAACAAGCAACAGGTGGTGCAGGTGAGCACAAGCCCTCAGGAAGGGATCCTTGGCGCCCTCTGGTGGGCAAGCCTATCCCAACATAGTAGGGATAGGCTTGCCCACCAGATGCCCAGCAGATACTATACTATGTTGGATCCCAACATAGTAGATTGGTTCCACAGTGGATAATAACTACAACCAGTTTTTACTTTTAGTCCCAAATAAACTTACTTAATACTTACTAAAACTTAGCAACTCCATGAAGCTCAATGGAAGCAGCAAATAATGAGGCTGTTTATATCCATCATTACATGTGCATGACCTAGGAAATATTTTACAACTTAGCTAAAACCAGATTTTTAGATTCACGTTGTGAAAAGCATTATTTTTTCGCTTACTGAAATTAATTCAAACTTGTCTTTCAAACTTAACCTTTCACCTAGTTAAGGTCACTACCAATATCTTTATTTATAAAGGCCAGAATAATAGAGGGAAATATTTTTGATGTATTATAATTAATTGCTCAATTTCAATGTTTTC
This sequence comes from Cyprinodon tularosa, assembly GCF_016077235.1. Lineage (NCBI taxonomy): Eukaryota > Metazoa > Chordata > Actinopteri > Cyprinodontiformes > Cyprinodontidae > Cyprinodon > Cyprinodon tularosa. The sequence goes on from NW_024038092.1 coordinate 539,594, forward strand.
ATCCACAAAGATTACTTTAGCTTGAATATGTATCAGGGATTAATATATATAAATAAATATATATATATATATATATATATATATATATATATATATATATATATATATATATATATATATATATATATATATATATATATATATATATATATATATATATATATATATATATATATACATATATATATATATATATATATATTTTTTTTTATTATTTTATAATAATAACTACAAGTTATTATTATAAAATCTTCTTCAAAAGAATACGTTTTATATATATATATATATATATATATATATATGTATATATATATATATATATATATATATATATATATATATGTATATATAGAGAGAGAAAGTTTATCCTTAGTTCCAACTGTTAGACTTAAGATGCCCAGGTCATCTTTTAAAGCAATTATATATAGGAGAAGAATCAGCAGCGTGTGAATATTAGGCCATTTTATTATTCAGGTGAAGGTAGGGGTTCTGTGTTTCACAGCTTCCATGTTTTGGGATGAACGGTGTTTATCAAACCCAAAACAAGAGCAAAGGATATTGTGAAGCTGCTGGCTAAAACCAGGGAGTGGGAGATAAAAAGAGACTTGCGGGGCCTTAGTACACCATCCCACCTGTTCAGTAAGGGGATGGCAGCAACTTGTGTGAGTTTTTGTGGATTTTTTTGCTGCGGGGGGTTGATGCACCTCACAAAATAAATTGAATCTTTATCTGGGTTATACATTATGCAAAAACATTGAAGCAACATCAAAAGACATCTGCAAAGAAGGTGAATCTTTGCTGCAGAAAGGGTCGTCCTGATGGACAGTGATGTTAGGCCCACCTCAGGTTACATAGAAAAGTTGTCTGAGAACATGCTTTTTCTTTAATATTTTGATGTCCATCAGAAACAATTTTTCAACAGTATTTTCTTTAAAAAACTGTAATAAGGGAAAAAGATCCAAAAGTATAAACTTTTTCTGAAGATTTGTAGGTTCCGATTGAATGAAATAAAGTTCATTAGTTCCTTGTAGATTTGAGATAAACCTACCTTGTAATGCAAGGTAGAGAGGTCAGTGACTTTTACAATTTTTATTGAAGGAAAAACAGAGGAAGCGTTTAAATGTGCCGGGCGCACTGCTTGCACTCAGACTGGAACCCCTGGAGGCAGAGACACAGATTAGAGACCAGTGGAAGCAGGTTCAGGCTCGGACTGGTAATCTGTGATACCGGGCAATTGCCCGGTGGGCCGGTCCTAATTTCAGCGTTAAATCCTACCGGCCCCAACACTTTCTCTTCGGCCAAAGTACCTTCCTGTTACAGTAAATAACTCAAGAAGCTCAGAAGCAATACAATGTTAACTACCTAAATGATGCATTCAGTATATATAGGCCTTCCTTGTCATGCAAATCCTTGTGATGGTTGGCATATGGTGTCATTTTCTATTTCTTCAAACTGTAAAATCCTTGAAATAAAGTAAGTGATATTAAAACTACAATGTTTTCTTTAAACCAAACTACAACGTTTCTCTTATATTTGACAAATTTATTTTCGAATATTTTGCAAAAATATGTTGCGGTGAATGATGGGGTTTTCCATCTAAAGGCTAACGTTTCCCGTCCCTGGGTCGGAAATCATTCCCAGTCCGAGCCTGGGCTGGTATGATAACTGAGGAGCTCTGGTCGCCAACCTGACTCAGGAGGTCCAGAGCACGAAGTGCCAGGTTGGGGAACAGAAGCTAGTTAGGAGCTGAAGTCCACTTGCAGGCAGAGTTTGCTGGGGCACGAGATTCCAGTGGGACTTTTCAGAGACATTATCCAGAGGGGTCCGGATTCAGCAACAGTATGACAAAGATCCAGCAGCACTATAGACAGGGAGATCTAAGAGGGAAGGTCCAGGTCCAGTCCAGGTTCGTAAATTAGTAGTTTCAGAGATCCAGAAAGGTTAGGCAACATCCAGTACTCAGATAGGCAATCAAGGAAAAATAGGATCCAAAGTCCAGAGATAGTTACGATCAGGTTTCCAGGCAGGCAGACAGAGGCAAAATAGGGAAACAGAAAGCAGATCAGGTTGGGCAACAGGCAGACAGTTTTGCAAACAGAATGGCTGGAAAGTTCTCACTGGCTCGTTCCATACGATCTGGCACTGGTAGCTGATCTGAAAGGGGCTTATAAGCAGGTGGAAGCAGGTAAAACCAGTTAAGAGCTGATTCCAGGAGAGGTGGAGCAGGGCAGGAGTGCATAGTGGGCAGATAGGCCAGCCCCAGTGCCACGATGATTATTATCTTTTCATCTATTTCATTTAGCCCAGTGGTCCCCAAACTCCGGCCCGCCTCCACACTTGGTCCGGCCCCCTGAACAATTCCAGAGAGTATTTTCATATAAGTGTTTTTTTTTTTTTTTTTTTTGTATTTGATATTAAAGTTGGACATTTGCAACAAAATATTCCTTAATTATAAAGTTTTTTCATTATTACCGTAACTATTAGTAACTATTTCATTTCACACATATAATGCGACAATGTTCCACCCTTTTGGGGTCTATTAAATCCGCCCCTCTCAAAGAGATACGGAAGAGGATTAGGGCCATTCAAAAAAAATTAAAATAATAGTCTATTCAATTCTGACTTTATTCTCAGAATTCTGAGGAAAATGTCAGAATTCTGACTTTAATTAAGAAAAAAAAATTCAGAATTGAATAGTCTTTTTTTCTATTGAATGGCCCTAATCCTCTTCCGTAAAGAGAGAACGGAATAATGGTGAAAAGAAAAGGTCAGAGAAAAATTGATTCAGAATGCAGGGCATTTAACCTGAATTGGACAAATGATATATTTTTTGGTTCAATGTAAAGAAAACGCTGCCTGTCTCATCTGTCAAGAGGCGGTTGCGGTATTCAAAGAATATAACCTGCGGAGACACTATGACTTCCGTCATAAAGACATAAATCCCGTCATAAATTTAGGCATTCTTGCAATCGTCACAATTTTTCTGTTACAAACTGACCCCGGCCCCCCATCAGAGAAGGGAAAAGTTATGTGGCCCTCACAGGAAAAAGTTTGAGGACCCCTGATTTAGCCCTTTCAATAGTTGGAGTTAGATCCAAATGGTGCCAAAAAAGTGATAGAAAATTCATCAAACTTTTGTCTTACAGTGTTCCTTGTGTTTTTAAATGCATAAATGTGGTTAGAGCCCTAACATGGAAAACTTTCGAGCTATCCAGGACAAATAATACATTTCTATTGCATTGCATAGCATTATCAGGTATATTATTAAGTTCTTTTCAACAATGCTCTTTGATTCAAGATCGCTCAAGTTAGAGAGATGCCATCTATTGAGTATGTTGTTAAGCATACAAACAAATACAAAATCTTTAACTGAGCTATCTGAGCTAGAGCTGAAAGAAGGTAATGTAATACACACACACATTCATATAATGGCTTAAGGATGGGAAACACACTCATCTAACTCACAAATATGCACACCTGTTAGCAGGCTTGTGCTGAATGACTTCTACTTTGGACCAACTGTGTGTCGCACTTCGCTGCTGGTGGCCAATTAGTTGCAGCCTAAGGAGTGACCTCCTGCTGAGGCTCCCAACCAATTAGAGAGCTTGATTTATACCAGCAATAACTTCCTCACACACTTTTGCACACACTGCACAGGCTTTACACTGTTGGCTCTCCTACACAGGTAAATGATGTAGAAATCAGTATGAACAAGCAGAGTTTAAGACATAAACAAGAGAATCAGAACAAAAACCCACACTAATAAAGTCAAAGACCCCCTATATATGTGATAATGATCAGCAATTAGAGCCTTTAGGAAAACTGCTCATATTTCAGAGCAGCCAACTGATCCCACAGTAGCAGCTGTTTAGTACATGTTTGGAAAGAAACTTTGTATTTTCTCATGTCAAATTAAATTCTACCATGAATCCAGTGGTTCTGTTAGTATCATTTTACAATCTATGAATCATGGCTTCAATTCGGTAAGACAACAGTTAACTGTACAAACAGCATTCATTTTTAAATTCATAGTATTGTGCCATTTTATGTATATATATATTTGCACACACCTCACCACCAACTGGTGGCACCCCCTGCATTTCCATCAATGTGTTTCTAAAGTTTGATTGTAATGGTGGTCTAATATGTTTTAACCTGTTTTTCCAGCTTAAGTTAATCTCTTCAAAAGGCCAAAGTTTTACCAAATCAATGTAGCTCTCTTTGGGCAGAAATCGTTTCTACAGCACAAAAACCTTAACCAAACTTTGATTTTAAGGCAAGTTCTTATTTTGTGGCCGCAGCTACTGTAACCTTAAAACAGTGGATAAATGTAGGCTTGAACAATACATTCTCATTCCAAACTCATCACGTATTGACACTTGGCTAAGTCCCCTGGGTGTCAGATGCTGACGCGATGGGGTATCTCTTCAGTAACTGACACTCAGGTTCATGACAGGCTGTAGCAGGAACTTCCAAATTTTTTTCCATGGACTGTGAAGTAAACCCATGAAGTGAACCCATCCTTTACCCTAACCCCTAAAGTCTAAGATGATGTTTTTGTTTTACAATTTAACTCTGGTTTTTGTGATGATATCTGGACCTCTATCACCAGAGAAGAGCTCAGGAACATCAGGGCAATATCATCAGAGGATTTATTTCCCACTTCTCTTCTCCCTACAATGAAAATTTTGGACATTCTGGTAGTTGGTAGTAACCTTAAGGTGTGCTCTCCATTGCTGATGCTGTGAAACTTTGCAGGAGAGGGCTTGTTCATCTCCGCCAGCGTGGACTCCGCTCAACGTTACCAAGCATAATCCAATCTAACATACCTTTCCTGTCCAACACACTGGATGAACAACAACTGATGGGGGAAAATCTAGGGACTTCTCTTCATCTGCTCTTTTTTGCTTCACGGAATCATGGCTGTGTGAATTAATACCTGACTCTGCGCTGCAGCTGGCAGGCTTCCAACTCCACAAAGTGGACAGAGAGCAAAGCAAAGGGTGGAGGAATCTGTTTCTACATCAACAGTGGCTGGTGCAACGATGTGGCAGTGATCCAGTAGCACTGGTCCCCCGCCTTGGAATCCTTCATCACACACTGTAAGCCTTTATATCCACCCCACATGTTTGCTTTATTCATTCTGGTTGGAGTCTACATTGTGCAGGTTGCATAGCGCATGCTCGCAGACCAGATACTGAGTGTAGAGTGGAGCAATCCGTACTCTTTAGTAATAGTCCTTGGTGACTCTAACAATGGAAACCTCACTCATGAACTTCCTAAATATAGACAGTTTATTAAATGCCCGACCCCACAGGATAGCGTTCTGGATCACTCCTATACCGCAGTCCGGGATGCCTATCACGCCGTGCCCCTTGCTGCGCTGGGCCAATCCGACCATGTCATGGTTCACCTGATTCCTACTTACAAGCAGAAACTGAAGCTCTGCAAACCTATAGTGAGGACAAGCAGTGGACCAGTGAGGCAGTTGGAGGATCTTCAGACGTGTTTGGATTCTACTGACTGAGATGCTACCAACAGTCTAGATGAGTACACAGAGGTTGTGAAATCATACATTAGCTGCTGTTTCTGAGTTACAATAACGAAACCCTGGTTCAAAGCCAAACTCAGAATGTTAAGGTTGGATAAGGAGGAGGGCTTAAAGATTGGGGACAAAGGCAGATTTAAAGACGCAAAATACAAGTTCAGCAAGGTTATGAAAGAGGCTAAACGACACCTCCCCTTTCTCCGCTGGGACCCGGGTACCTCTCACAATACCCTCCTTAAAGACCCACCTCTCCTACCCTCCATCCACCTCAGTGACAACTCTGTCCATAAACCAGAGAGGTGGTAATAAACTCTCCAGAAGACAGAACCCCTGGAAAGCTGCTGGATCAAATTCTGTCTCTCCATCCACATTGAACTTAGCATTTCACTACATCCTCCACCACCTGGATTCTGCAGTTACCTACACCTAGATCCTGTTTGTGTCTGTGTCAGGAGATTCTCTCTCAGCTGAGTGTGCCTGACTCATCCTGCAGATAGATTACAGACTTGTGTATGGCTCTCTGACGAGCAACATGTGAAGCTGGAAAAACATGTCTCCGACTCCCAGCTCATCAGCACTAGTTCCCCCTATGGCTGCGTTCTTTCTCCTCTGCTCTTCTTCCTGTACACCAACAGCTGCACCTCCAGTCATTAGTCAGTCAAGCTTCTGAAGTTTGCGGACGAAACCACTCTCATCTGACTTATCTCTGATGGTGACGAGTCCGCCTACAGGTGGGAGGTTGACAATCTGGTGACCTGGTGCAGGGAGAACAACCTGGAGCTCAGTGCTTTAAAAACAGTGGAGATGGTTGTGGACTTGAATAACTCAACCCCAGCTAGCCCCATCACCCTCTGTGACTCCACAATTGACAATGTGGATTCTTTCTGTTTCTGGGCACTATCATTTCACCTGACCTAAAGTAGGAGTTGAAGATCAACAGGACAATGATGGTGCACTTCTACTCCTCCATCACTGAGTCCATCCTCACCTCCTCCATCACCATCTGCTATGCTGGTGCCACCGCCAAGGACAAGAGCAGACTGCAGCGTGCATCCGGGTTGCAGAGAATGTGATTGGCTGCAATCTCCCATCTCTCCAGGATCTGTACACCTCCAGGACTCAAAGGAATGCAGGGAAGATCGTGGCTAATCTCTCGCACCCCAGCAACAAACTAGTTCAGCCACTTAAACCTTTGGCAGGAGGCTGCGGTTCATTAGGACCAAAATCTCATGCCACAAGAACAGCTGCTTCCTATCCGTTATCAGCCCAAGTCACGTTTTGTGGAAGCAGGAGTACCCAGAGAGAACATGCAGTGCACTGGGAGAACTTGCATACTACATGCAGAACGGCCCTTGGTGGTCCAAGGTAGAAAAGTTTTTAAAATGTGATCTTTTTTTTTTTTTGCTGGTTGAGTAAATCCATTTGTTTTTGACAAAGAAAAAAGAAAAAAAAAACTTTTTTGAATCTGTGAGATTTCTGGATTCAGCCAAAAAGTCATGCACCCGCCATTCAATTTTGGTAATAGTAAATTTTGGTAATAGTAAATTTTAGTAATAGTAAATTTTGGAGATAAAATCAGTTGTTTCTAATCTTTCATTAAGGTAATAATTTAAAAAACAAATGAATGATCAAGTAGACTGGCGACCTGTCCAGGGTGTACCCCGCCTTTCGCCCATTGACTGCTGGAGATAGGATTGATGGATGGATGGATGGATGGATGGATGGATGGATGGATGGATGGATGGATGGATGGATGGATGGATGGATTGGATGGATGGATGGATGGATGGATGGATGGATGGATGGATGGATGGATGGATGGATGGATGGATGGATGGATGGATGGATGAATGATCAAGTGATCCATGGAATACAGGTTTGTGTTCTACATGGAATTAATGTCAGTAAGTTGCATCATCCTAGTTTTATAAAAATTCTTAACTTACTTCATGAGTATATGAAATTATTCCTTGAGTCTAGGATTATGTAAGATTTCATGCCATGTTTTCTTTTTTCAATCGTACCTTCAAGTTGTCTGATGATTCGTATGTCCTGCCACTGTCTTCCTGCTGCCCAAGAATCCATCCATATCTTGTACATGACTTCTAGAGGGTCTATAGTAATGTGTCCTATTTTGTGGTCTTTATTGGAATAATAGTGTTGCCAGTCTGCAAGGGTTGATGGTTGAGGCTCCAGCTCTGGCTTTCAGTGTCGTTGTGTCCTTGGGCAAGACACTTCACCTGCATTGTCTACTGATGGTAGTCACAAAATCCATCTTGAATATAACGCTTCCATTGTTTGCTAGGTTGGACCCATTTAAACTAGACGCGCTTGACATCATCACATCACACCTGCCGTACAGCGCATGAACTTCTGACCTGAATTACATCAGATAAATTGGCTTGAGATTTATAGATGCATCCATGCTGAACTATTGAGGAATCAGTCAGATCATTAAACCATGTTTTAGCTGTTAAATAAAAGGCTAATTTTCAATAAAAAACTTAAAGTATCTTCTTAGAAAAAAAATGTATCATTTTAAAACCTTCAAGTATGCAGGTGTTTCTGAATTACTTCAGCATATTTCTTTTATAAAATCAACATTGTTCAGACATTTTTTCCCCCATATTTTTTTTATAAAATCAACATTGTTCAGACATTTTTTCCCCTTTGTGCTCTGTCAACTGGTTCCTGCTTTTTTCATGGTGTGTCACATATTGTTCTGATGTATTGTTCAATCCTTCGATCCTGTTGTTCTGATCCTGAGCTGAATTCTGTTCATTTTCCCTGTGCTGTTTCTGACATCTTGGTGGATAAAACAGTACAGTGTAGGTCAGAAATGAGGGTATGAACGGCAAAGGAGTGAACTAACCCGTAGGCCTCCTGCCAGTACCTTACCACTGTGATTATATTTTAGATGATTTGCTGTAGAACATCCTGTTTGTTCTCCTAGCTAGTTTATTTCTGCACAGGGTAATCTGAGCCGCTAGCTGTTGGTTGGCAGGTTTTTCCTCCACTGCTTCATTGCTGTTTTGTTTTTTCTGCCTGGTCTAGTTCTGCTCGAAACTAGAGGGAGTCTGAGGAGAAGATAGGCAAGGTACTGAACTGGGTTTTAATAATTTCAAGTTTAAACCAGACAGCAAAAATTGTTCCAACTGTATTAGTTATTCTGCTATATATATATATAATACATATATAATACAACATATATAAATTACTCAATGCAGCTTTTAATATTACGGCTGTTTTTTCTTCTTGTCAAAAAAGAGAAATGCCCTTAGTGGTGGAATGGTTCTCCAAAGCACCAAACTCTCCTGTGAAGAACCAGTCTTTGTCAATCTCTGCTTTAACCAGTGCTTCTCCGTGTGCAGTTAGATTGGTAGTAATCTAAACAGTGTCCGCCTGTGTGTGTGTGTGTGTGTGTGTTTGGATGTTTCTGTGTTTGCTTGTACCATAGCTTCCCTTAATTCTAGGTAACACCTGGGACCCTGCTATTGCCAGATGATCCCTGTGTCTTAAAATGAAATGCAGTTGGGGATGTTCATGCACACACACCAGTCTTTGGCGCAGATATCCATAATGCTACAATGACACAAACTTTGATTTATGCACCCAGAGAACCAAAGCCTGTTGACAGACACAGGCTACAGTTCAGAGGCAGGTAGTCTGCTTGCCTGCCATGCCAAGTAGAGGATTACAGTGCAAATCAGAGGCTTATCTGCAGAGAGTATAATGTAAAAACAGACAACAGACCATGAGGGTAATCTAGTTACACCTTAGGAGGGATGGTCAGCACTCCACCATCAGAGGAAGTGACATGAAGACTCCAAAAGTTTATTCCTACGGAGGTTATTAATTGCATAAGAGATGTGACAGAAAGTGGGCTACTTCAAATCAGAGTAAACTATTTAATTATTAAATAAGGCTTTATACAGTAGCCCAGCAAAGCCTTGTTTTTGTTTAGAAAACATGCAAATTGAAACGGACGAACAGATCCACCTTTTCGGAATGCCTGTGCAGGGGAACTAAAGATCTCGCCTGTTCAGCCAGACCAGCAATTCCGTTTAATGAACCCCCATTTCAGAGACATAGACAGGTATGGGGCATTGCAGGCAAACAAAAGAAGCCAAACAACCCCCATTCCAAAGGAGTGGACCCGTTCATACATTTCAGTTTGCATGTTTTCTAAACAAAAACAAGGCTACTGTATAAAGCCCGGAACTCAACGCTATTTCTGACATTTTGAATTGAAAAGCTTCCTTGATGGAAGAGAAATGTCTTCAAACTTGGAAACTAAGTCCAGCGGATTGTTTTTTTTTTATATTCTCAAATTTACACAAGAGTATGAACCCTAATGATTTTAGGAATCTTGAAAATGTTTCATCCAATTCTTACCAAATTTGGGGGGGCACATTCATGACTCTCAAAGAATGGACCATATTGATGTATGATGAACACACAATCAACTCAAAAACAGGTTCTTTTTGTAACATATTTTTTGATAGTGAGTAGAAAGTCTCGCTAACCCGTCCTCTTTTGCAATCAGGGCAAATTCCCTCTAAATCTGTCTTTCTAAGAACAATCTTTTCAGTTGATGGCATTATGACGACCTCGAATGATGGCTTGATGTTTTCTACTTGGCTAACTGCATAGCTGGTGGGCCCGTGAACAGCTTTGATGATATTAGCAGCCTTAAGTCAAGCCTGTGAGGAAAGGGACCACCACAGACACACATTCATGATCATGGTGAGTGAGAGTTTATGAGGTTATTGTTTCCTTTCCTCCATGTCATGTATCAACTCAGAAGAATCCTCTCGGCACCTGCAGATGTGGAGATGTTAGGTCACACAGGGGTCAAACTTACCAGAGAGGAACATCGTTGCATGCAACTTGTCTTTAGGAAAAGCCATAAAGGATGAAGAAAGAAATAAACTCTTGATTTTGATAGGAAATCAGACAGCTGTAAGTTAATCAGAAAAAAATAACAAAGCATAATTTTTTTTTTTTTTTTTTTGCCAAAGTGAATATTTTTTATTTATACTGTATCTTTAATTAGGTACTAAGATTGCATTCAGTGCTTTATTCCAAAAGTCCCTTTAACATGTTGATTTTATGGTAGTTTTTTATTTACTATCATGACTCTTACAGCTGTTATTCCTCCACTGTATTTCTCTATCAATCAATCTCTATTTATGTTAAGAGTTAGAAGTACAGTCAGGAAACATCAGGAGCGAGAGAATGAAACAAAGGTCATAAAACATTTAAGTCCCCAGTTATGTCAGCATTTATTAGAGCACTGAGGCTGGGGCCACCTAAATGGGACAGTGGCCCCAGCAGATTCCAGGGGCCACATGCTAAATATGGAACAACAGATATCTGTCAAATGAGGGATTATTTTAATTTCAATTCAACCAGCAAAGATATAGAAGGATGGGAAAAGTTCAGATGCATAAAAACCAGGAGGAAGATAATGCAAGTTTTTTTTTGTTAAAATAAAAAAAAGATTATTATAAGACAAAGAAGAAATATCCGACTCTGAACTGTGTTTGCAGTTTCTTTCAACCCAACTCTTGAATGAACTCCAATATGAAATGGTGTGTGTGTCTGTTTCTGTCTGCATCTTCACGAAAATATTGTCCAACCTACTGCTGTGATGCTGCATTTTAAACAGGAGTACCATCAATAAGTAATGGCATTCCAGCAAACGGTATAATGAACATATGACTGGTAGACGACACACATCCACACACACAGGCAGAGGAAAAAATTAGCTTCTAAAGCTGCCAGGCGCGCATTATAAAGGCTGCTTGTTAAAACTAGATAACTTGTGGACCTGGTTGTTACAGTAAGGGTGTTCTTGTTTGTGCAGATTCCTGTCACCATCATTTTAGTCCCCATAATGAAAGGTGACACCCTTTGAGAACAGGCTCCCACAGAAAAACAGAAGGGGAGGAACAGAGAGGGAGGGGGGAGGGATTCAGACTGTCAGTCAGACTCTAGGAAGGAGCATCCAGACAGAAATTGACATTTCAACATGTCAGAAGTTTTCCAGTTTTTCAGTGAAAATCATTCAGTTTAATATCTTACCGCATTCTGAAATTAACAGAACTCCTGAAATCAATTTATAGACTAAAATATATTCTGAGCATCTTGCGCAGCAAAGTAGTTTCCCATATAAGAGAAAACAATTGAACTGGTGGCTTTATTTCTGTAATAGAAATCAAATATTCTTCAGAAAGTTCTTCTCAGATCTGCTGTAGAAGTTCCAATAAATTCTGCAATCTTTCTTTCCACTTCATCCCAAACCAAACAATCTCTTATCTTAATCCACTACTCCTTTTATTTAACCATACTGCACTGGCTGCAGACTTGAAGACCCTTGTCATGAACATATGGCTTATCAGTTACATTGATATAAATAAAGTAATAACACTCCGTTAAGATGCATTTATTTGATTCATTCTCCTCTTGCTCTCATTCGTACTCTGGCTCAAATGGTTAAAATGACAAATTTTCCACTGTTCACATCTATTGATAATAAATAGTTCCTGTGCTGCTAGATATCCATGCGATGGACTGGCGACCTGTCCAGTGTGGACCGGCTTCTCACTCAGAGACAGCTGGAGATAGGCACCAGCACCCCTCGCGACCCTGCTTGGGATAAGCGTGATGATAAATAGATGGATGTGCTGCTAGACAATTGTCTAGCAGCAATTGTCTGGGGATAAACTACAAAAATGTTTGAACGATGGAGTGTAATGCCTTTGAGCCTGAGAGCTGTTCAGGTCCTCGTTGGTTTTCCTAAGACCACAGCAGACAAGTTGCTCTAAGACACACCTCATAACAGAAGCTTGTGGAGCAACAATGATAAGGAACAGAATAGTTGCAGTCCCACTTTACTAAAACTGAATTATTGAAGTGGATTGAAGGGAAGGGTTTCAAAGGATATGACTGATTTAAACAACATCAGTTTAATCATCTATAGGTACTGTACAGTAGTAGCCATTTACATTTTTTCCCACTTTCCTTGATGGGGCCTTGGCTGGTCCTTGGCCTGTCATTGGCTCTTCCTTGGTTGGTGTTTGGCTGGCCCTTGGTTGGTCCTTGGCTGGTCCTTGGTTGGCCCTTGGCTGGTCCTTGGCTGGTCTTGGTTGGTCCTTGGCTGTTAATTGGCTGGTTCTTAGTTGGTCCTTGGCTGGTCCTTAGTTGGTCCTTGGCCGTTCCTTGGTTGGTCCTTGGCTGGTCCTTCGCTGGTCCTTGGTTGGCCCTTGGCCGGTCCTTGGCTGGTCTTGGTTGGTCCTTGGCTGGCCCTTGGTTGGTCCTTGGCTGGTCCTTGGTTGGCCCTTGGCTGGTCCTTAGTTGGTCCTTGGCTGTTCCTTGGTTGGTCTTTGGCTGGTCCTTGGTTGGTCCTTGGCTGGTCCCCTACAATTACTTTTGAAACATCAATCTTTGTACTAAAATATTCTCTCTGTCATGATTTGTGGACATTAAGATCTAAAGAGAAGCGCCATCTCCTGGTCAGACCCTGTAATTCAGTGAAAGGGTGGAGTCAGAGTAAAAAAATATTTCACCAAAAAGAAGGAGGGGTCACGCCAGTGGCTGAAAGTTGGAGGGGATTTTGCTGTGAGTTTCAGTGGGCTGCCAGTTGGCTGGTGTTTGACTAGGAAGGGCCATTTTGAATGGCTGCTGCTGTATATAACATCAGTCACAATGCATGTAATCTCAAGGCTCTTTAAATTCAGTCGAATCATCGATAAAGAGTAGTTCTTTCTATCTAACGGAACCCAGCTGATTGCATCCAGTCATTACTTTTAGCATTTGCTTCTCCTGATGAGCATGTAGTGACATTGAAGTGATGTTTGCATTGTCTTGGTAACTTTGCACCAATCCCTCATGTAGGGCAATACATCCAGCAAAGTGGAGAAGAAAGCGCCTTTTGACAAAAAGAATTCTACAGCAGAACCAGGCTCAGTATGAGTCGCCTTCTGCCCTGGCACACTGGACATCCAATTCAACTCAGTTTATTTAATCGAAAGGCACTTTACAGTCTGATTGGTTCAAAGTTTTTCTATCTAAGGAAAACCAGTTGACTCGAAGTCAATCCTTCACGCTAATCATGCTTGTTGTGACAATGGAGAGGAAAAAAACTCCTTTTTAACTGGAAGAAACCTCCAGCAGAACCAGGCTTAGTGTGAGCGGCCATCTGCTGAGGCCGACTGGGGTTCAAGGAGACAGAAACAGACATAGAAAATGAAGCAGAGATAGAAAAAGCAAATTCCCTGTCCAGGAAACACACAGCCAGGCAGACGAGCTCCGAGCCAGCTCCCATGTCAGAGGATGAAGAGAGCACATCCAGCCAGTCACAGTCGGAGAAACAGGACCACACTGGAAAACAGGCCAAGCTCATTATTAACCTGTAAACATGAGTTTATGTTTAAAACACTTCAACTGATCTAATTAGATCTATTAAAGATGGCAGTTGCAAGGTGTGTTTCCCCATGTTACCAAAGATAGAGTGGAAACTGCTTCTCTACACAACATTTTGTTTAACTATAAGATCTTCTTCTTCTTACAATGTGATACAAAGCTTTCTGTTGCTTTTCTGTTTAAACTGTTGTCTAAATCTTTTATCATGATGTCAAACACTGACAGTTACAAACAGAAGTATCTTAGTTTGCCGAGAATAATTGTCCCTGTTTTGACAGACAGTCACAAACTGATTTCTTATTTCTACTGTACTCCTGCTGTTTAAAATCACATGAGTTTTTGATAGCATAATATTTCCTTATGACTATCATCAAACGTTCAGATATGGGGGGGGGGGGGGTATGTCTGCAGAGTGTTAAAAAGCTGTACAGTATTCAGTATTGAGTCTAAATGTCTCTGATGCTCAATGGTGAAGGTTTTTTTTTCGGCAATCACCTACAATATGATGAAAATATGTCTGTAATAAAGTATTCGCTCAACTACTGTATGAGCAGATATTTATAAGCTTAGTGAATAGGATATTAGAAGCAAATTCATTATTTCGTGTTCCCATTAGTAAAAATCTTGATTGTTTCTTCAGGAGGTTGGAAATAAGTAGAGACACGTATGTAGGAACAATCCCAACTGGTATGACACCCTGATACTGGGAGCCACATACAATGGACATTTTACAGTTGGGAAGCTAGACAGTGTTTCCAATATGGACAAAAAATAACTTGAAGCATGAAAAGAAGTAAGGGTATGTTTGACATAGGGCTGCAACTGACGGTTATTGTGCAGATCGCTTAATCTGTAGATTTCCCCCCCCCCATTAATGATAGATTCTTATATAGAAGATTTTTTAAATGAAATTAAAGCAGGTAAAACAAACTTTTCAACTTGTGGAGTTCTGGAAAGTTGTAAAGGGTAACATATTTATACATTCCCTTATAATTCTATTGACATTACCCCCATTATGACAATGGAGCACAATCTTTTTTTTTTTTATAGTTGCCAGTTTATTCCAGTCTTTACTATAATTCAATTCATTTTATTTATATAGCACCAATTCACAACACACGTCATCTCAAGGCACTTTACAGTTCAACCAGATCATCCAGTCAGATTGATTCAGTTTTCTATCTAAGAAAAACCAGTTGATTGCATCGGCTCATTGACTCTTCAGCAATCCCTCACACTAAGCATGCTTGTAGTGACAGTGGAGAGGAAAAACTCCCTTTGAACAGGAAGAAACCTCCAGCAGAACCAGGCTCAGTGTGAGCGGCCATCTGCTGAGGCCGACTGGGGTTCAAGGAGACAGAAGCAGACATAGAAAAAGAAGCATAGATAGAAAAGGCAACTGTAAACCAGCTCCACATGTGGCCCCCTCCAGGAAACACACAGCCAGGCATACGAGCTCCGAGCAGCTCCCATGTCAGAGGATGAAGAGAGCACATCCAGTTAGTCACAGTCAGAGAAACAGGACTACACTGAAAAACAGGCTGATCTCCAACATCTAGAAACAAAGGTGTTGATGGCAGCAGCACAGCTGATGTTTCTCTCCAAGATGGAGTCACAGCCAAACAGGAACAGACCAGATGAAGCTACTATGAGAAAAAGCAGAGAGAGCAGAACGTTAGAGATTGAACTAATAGATTCTGCAGAGTGGGGGAATAGAGATAGAATAAAGCAGAATGATGAAATAGGGGTCCCTATGTCCTCCAGCAGTCTAAGCCTATAGCAGCATAACTATAGAGATAGCTAACCCTAGCAGTCTAAAAGCTGATTTATAGTCAGAAACCAGGTTGTCTGCCTGTGTGTCGCAGTTAACGCAGGTGTGTCCCCGCCTCTTCTGCAGACACGCTGCTTCACCTCTCCCTAATTTTAAGTGACCTCAGACAGTGGCGCAGACAGCAGGCCTCTGATTGGTCAAATCTACATCCGCTCTGCACTATGCGTGTTTCCTGTTTGGTACCTTAATGGCTTGTTTTGTTTGTCTGACAGCCATTGTGGAAAACTACTTGTGAAGATGGACCAGCTAGAAGGTGCACCACAACGCTGTGACCTATTTTCCACCTGGATCCCAGCTCTTTTTAGTCCGCATGTCTCTCCGTCCTCTCACAAACATGTCCCTTGCGTTTTTCCATTTCCTCACCGCCTCGGCAGTATCTAGACCAGCTATTTCGTGATTGTTCCTCTTGTGTTGTGGTGTTAAATAATATAGAGCACACCACGCTTTAATATTGGGCATAAATCAAAAATATCTCCGACAAGCTCACTGCGACACACTGCTGCAGGAGGATAACCAGTATGACCAGCTCTGGAGCCTGTTGCTGCATAACTATAGCGATAGCTCAGGATAACCTGAGCCACTCTAACTATAAGCTTTATTAAAAAGGAAAGTTTTAAGCCTAGCCTTAAAAGTAGACAGGGTGTCTGCCTCACAGACTAAAACTGGTAGTTGGTTCCACAGGAGAGGAGCCTGATAACTAAAAGATCTGCCTCCCATTCTACTTTTAGAAATTCTGGGAACCACTAGTAAACCATAATAAAGCTTTAAAGCTCCAAGTTAAGGTTTATCCTGATTCCACTGATAATGCTTTATATGTTTCTTCATTGGATCCATCTTTGGAAAATCTATCTATGCTCTGTCCTGGACTGGCCAAGCTAGAGTCCAAACTCGAATCTCTCCCCCCGGAGAGATTTGAAAATGGCTGTTCTTCCATCTCTCACCAAACCTGATGGAGCTTCAGGTTTTCTGCATAGAAGAGTGGCCCAAGCCTAAAGGCAGATGGGCTAAACTTGTGGTATGATTTAAAAAAAGAAAGGTGGCAAGACAGAGTATTTTGCAATGAGTGTAAATGCTTGTGTGAATAAAAAAAAAATAAAAAAAAGATTTTTCATGGGATTTTCTGCAGAATTCTGAGGGAAGACAATCATTTAATACCATCATAATAAGGCTGTAACAGAACTAAATGTGGAAAATTGCAACACCATTAATACCTTCAGAAAAACTAAAAAAACAGACCATTTTAAGAATCTGAATTAAGATTTTTAGGAGGCACATGTCCTAAATCTGTCTGTTGCCCGACTTCAAAGAGGTTGCTCATGCTCAGCTTTTCAATGAGATTAAATAAAAGATATGTGCAAAAACAGACTGAGGCAAGATTTCTGCATAGTGATGTTAAAGATTCATTTTTAGTCATCACAGATGCTTAGCAGCTTTTGCCACCAAGGGTGGAACAATCAGGGGATTTTTCCCTCAATCAATAAAATTATCATTTCAAAAATCTGTTTTTCATTTTTTCAGTTTATGTTTGTTTGATATTAAAATTTGTTTGATGTTCTATACGTTTATGACTGGGGGAGAGGATGCTGAATTCTACTGTTGAATTGGGACAATCAGTGTTACGTTTAGAAAAACAAAGTAAACACTGCTTTGTCTTTGTTTGAGTTTGAATATTCTTCTGCTTTCTATTCAAAGCAACACTGTGTAACTTACAGCCAATAGAGGCGCTAGGCCTGTAAGGTTTAATGACTGCTGGAAACATTGTGCTGTCATGAAATAAACAGTCTCCCTCTGGATTTTGATAGCAGACTACTTTAGACCAGCAGATTAAGAAGTGCTGAAGTTTTATTTTATTTTTTTTTAAAGAGTAGGCCACATTCACCCCTCCAAAATAAATCCTTGAACTTGGGTCAAACGTTATGCTGTGTTGCTTTAATGAATAGCATCCTTTTCAAGGGCAGTAGCAGATATGCTGTAGGGATCGTTTACTCACCTTTAATCGTTTACTTTTATTTGCATTCAAAACTAAGAACTGCTTTAATCTATCTAAACACTAGACCATATATCTTACAAATACCTGCAACATAGTTCTATAATCAAATATCATCAATTGTAATAAATGATGCTAAAAGGAAATAGTTTTCAGGGTTTGGAAACAACACTTTGAATCAAAAATGACAATAAACATTGCCTAAATCTAAGTCACTGAATCCACACTGATCCATCTGATCCAACCTTCTATTCAATTCCCGCCTCACTCTATAAAATGATTCTGATTATTTGGTTGATACAACCCATGGTGAGCATTTAAAAAACACACGTAGCAAATTAACTAGACTATAATGAGGTACCATAGCAAATGAGGTACCATAGCAAATGCAACAAAAACAATATCTCATAAAATGGCCACTGGCTAGTGGTATGGCATTGAGATACACTTTGTTTATAGAATCGTAATAAACTGACTCACCCAACCTTAGTGAAGACCTCACCTTCGTTGTCTCTGGTAACATTTTTATAGCGTTCCTCGAGAAGAAGACTCACACCCAAACTCATCCACTGGTGGGAGGAACTGCCCCCTGACCAGGACATTGCAAACCACCCTTTCCCAGTTGAGATTCATAGACTCAGACATGGAGGAGATGGTCGACATCCCTGCCATGTCCCACCCAGCTGCAAACTGCTACTATAGATCTTGGCAGGGCGGGAACCATCAAAACCATGTCATCTGCAAAAAGCAGAAACACAATCCACCATCCCTAAACCAGACCCCTCCAGCACTTGGATATACACAGAAATCAGTGAAAGCAGGCAGCCCTGCTGGAGTCCAGCATGAACCAGAAACAGGCCTCATTCAATGGCAGCTATGTGAACCAAACTCCTGCTCCACTTGCACATCGACCAGATGGCCCAAGACAACATAGCCTGCGGGATTATCAAAGTATGGAAATCCCACCCACCATGTAAAGGTGACCATTCAGAAAGGAGATCAGAGCACTGAAATCCATCAAAAATAAAACACATGAGAACAAACTAAAAAAGTTTAAACTAGACTAATTAGAAACTACCTTTCTATTGCAACTTTTTACAGCTTCCAATTTTTCTATAATTCTACAGTTCATAAAAGTCATAAAAGTTTGACTTTCAGTCAAAGAAAAGAGAATAAGCAGTAAAAAAAAACGTTACAAAAATGTCTGTACATTTATAAATTATTGTTGGCAAGGATTTTTACTTATCAATGACTTTTACTGATCAATTATGGAATATTGCACAAAGCAAAGTCTGACATTTACTCACAACAAATCTGAGTGCTTGGTTTAGGGCAGGGATGTCAAAGTCAAATACACTGAGGGCCAAAAAAACTTTCTGAGGGCCGGACTGGTCAAAAGTTTATTAAACATATTGAAATGAACATAGCTTATTGAACAAAGACCTTGTTCAAACACATTGTTGTTTTTTTTTTTTAACAAAATATGAATATCAATATTATTGATAAACTTTTATTATATTAATAATAAAGATAAATACATTAATAAAGTGCATGCATTATAAATTATATTTGGATTGTTTTGGTTTTTGATTTTGACGCACCTGCGCGTAACTGCTGTGCTCAGGTGTGTATAAAAGGAGCCTGGATGGAGGGAGGGGCAGAGCTGATCCTGCAGGTGATAGAGGCGGACCTGAGCGCAGTTAGTGCATTCCGCCTCCTAAGACAACCGACTTCAGCTCAGCTTGGATTGTTAAAGATGGAAAGGTAAAAACCAAAACAATCCAAACATGCAAAGCACAACAAAAAAATTTAAATAAACAACAAACACAATCCTGTTTTCCCCTGGTAATGTAGTGTTGGTGCGTGCAGCAGAACGGCACCAACACTACATTCCCCACAATGCAACGGTAGCCCGCAAAGTAAAGGCAGCGCACACAAGTGGCTTTGGCCTGTGGGCCAGTTCTAATGGTGATTAAATATCCAGGGGGGGGCATGGATAAACAACCCGGCCTGAGGGCCTTGACTTTGACATATGTGGTTCAGGGGATAAAAAAAGGAAAAGTAGCTTAAGGCTGAGGATTAAACCTCTACTTTCTTTATGTGTAGAGAAACACACTCTGACCTAACACCTTTTAATCTACTGTTCCACATGTCCATTGCAGCTCCTGCTTACCTCGTACACTACATATAGGAAACATCATGTGTGTACACACATGGTGGGAGATACAGCTGACCTCCTTCTCTGATTCTATCTCTTGCTTGAACATGTGTGTACACACATGTGTAAGCAAACTCCAGTATGGCACCCCGTGAGGGTCAAACTATAGGGGGTTTGTTCCAATTAGTGCAGCCAAGGTGTTGGAAAAGGCACACAGAAGAATCAGATAACAGCAGCTGGGAACACACTGAGCCAGAATGCTTGATAATAGCTAACTAGCTTACTTCACAGCCACAGCAAGACTTTTACCAAAAAAAAACAAAAAACACTTTAATCCAAAAGAAAAATTACATTATATTTAACACTTGTCTAATTTAACAGCTATCAAAATTAGAGTCACAACAGTAACACTGGTAATTACACCGGTAAAATGTTTACCAATATAGAAATGTGGTTGGAAAGCTTGGATTCTCCACAATTAAACCGGCAGGTTTATTTTATGGACACAGTGAGCTCCAAAGCACAATTAACACAGATAGAGCAGCATGTCAAAATATTAACATGACAAAGAATCCACAACAAGCAAGCATGTCTTTATTACTGCTGTTGAAAAAAAGACCTATTATTTTCAAGGGTAAAAAAATAACTTTGAGTTATGTTTGAACTGATGCAGCTTGGGCTGTGTTTTACTCACCCAATATTCATGTACATATTCAGAAACTAGAAGGTGTTTGCTTTCAAATAATGTGTCACACATGTAATTCAGGTGTGCAGTTCCTAAGTTATTTGCTTTTCCATTTGGGTGCAAATAGATGAGAATTTCCCAAAATGAGGTGGATGTTTTAATAAGTGAACTGGAGACACTTTGGTTTGAAAATGTCACAGACAGACTATCAAACACTCTTACAACCAAATACTTATTGTACATATGAAGCTTTGTCAAAGAGTCCTCTTACTATCAGCCATGTTTCTATACGCCACAGCTATCTTTTATCATCCTCCTCTACCTCTGTATGCTGGGGGAAAAGAACAACATTAGTGATGCCATCCTGCCATGGCTGGCATGTTTCTCTGTTGAATCTTAGCAACCAGTTTTCATACTGGCAGCAAATGATATGAAGTCTGGCCTGTGAAGGAGTCATACTGTGCTACAATTAAATATTTTTTATTTTATTTTATTAAAATAACACTATAGACTAATATAATACTGTAAAACAGGTCCTGTATTTTATTTTTTTCTTTGTTTTGCCTGTGTAGATGCTCAGCCATATGGGTCATGGCTACAACATAACAATAGTCTGGTTGCTTTTCAATTCAAACATTTGTTGCGTTGTTTTTTATTTTTATTTTGTGGCAGTGCTTGACTTTATTTTGAAGGGGATCTCATGGCAATTGTGGAAGAGAAAAATGAACTTTGGATTTGAGCTAAAGCCTGAGATGTGTCAAGGAGTAGGTATCCATACATTGGTCACACGCTCTACGACTCTGAGTTCTCCCTTCACCCTCTTCTTCCATCTTTGCCTCTTCGTTCTGAGGTATTCCTTCTTTAACTCTGCATCACTATATAACTTTGTTCTATGCTTCTTTTGGTATTCCCTGTTTCTTCTTCTTCTCTCCTCCACAGATAGCTACTGCCTAGCCATAACTTCCTAAAATACATCAAGTCAAAGTTGAGTGTAATGACTATGAAATTGGGGGTAATTACGATAAATGTTAGATTTGGTTAAATGTTGCCATGCCATTTTATTTATTCATAGGAAATGCATTACTCACAAGGGACATTGTATTCTATGTGCTATGTAGGTAGGTAGATGCACCATGTGCATTCCAAATGACAGGAGCCAAATGAACATTGCATAATAATGAATTGAGAGAGGGAAGGCACAGCTCATCCACTAGGGTTGTACGATATAGAAAAATTATAGGGGGAATTGCATAAATAAAAATATTAAAAGAGGTTAATGAAACATCACAGATCAACAATTATATTGTATCCTCCATTGAGGACTATTTGTAGGTTTTTTCACCACCGGACTGTCAGCAGGCCACCACCGGAGTGTACGTCACCACCTTCAGACAGAAAACCTGGCGGTGGTGACGTCTGACGGTGGTAACAAAAAACTACTCTTTCAAATGATATGAGTTGTTCACATGTGCCGTCCTGTTTCTCCTCTGTTGCTAGCTACTTTAGACCTCTTCTTAAAAAGTAAAGATTTATGTCATAATTTAATCTAATATTTTTTATACAAAAGAGACGGTGTTGACATGTTATGGTTGTGACATTAGCAGTGTCCAAAAATATGAACAAGTTTAAGAGAAAATAGCAAATTTACAGGGGCTTGAGTGAACTTGAAGCATGCAGGAGAGCTGAAGATTTAAAAATGGGGTCCTTGGAATGTAGTTGACCTTTTAGTTGCCTGATTTTATTGCTTTTTATAAATATCTGACGGTGGTGACAAATATGTGCGACACATTTTGAGCAATCACAAAAAAATAGTAAATATTGTTCAAAACTCACTGTTTGTAGCTTTAAATTCATATTACAATGTACTCTTTCATTTGGTAAAAATATTATTCAATTCAGTTATTACTTTTAGTTTTTTTAATCAAGTTGCAATCGGTCAGCATATAATCATTAAATTAATATAAAAAACAATAAATCTTTTAAAAAAACTTGACATATGTGCAAAGGAAACCCTGATTATAACATTGATTCTTTTTATTCATAGAAATGTTATTTATTTCAAACAGAATTAGCACTTTTCTTAGTGTGCCATGTTTTTGCCAAAATTTCAAAAATCAGTGAAATTCTTCTCTCAGAGCAGAAACAACAAAATGTTGCTTGATTTGATCAACAGTTTCAGCATCAACCTTGTAGCTCATGTAAGTCGGTGCGTACACATGGGCTTTGTAAAAAAAAATGTTTTTTCACCTTTAGTCATGCAGTCCTTCAGGCACAGCTGGCACCGTTTTTTTGTTTTTTGTTTTTTTTTACTAACCCAGCTGCAGCCTCAGGTGGATCAGGACAATATTCCAAAATGGCTGCAGAGGTTCCTGTTCGGGCCAGGCGTTCCTTCCTCTCGACGCCTTAAGGAACATCCTTCCCTTGATTTTCCTGCCTGATATCTGGGTCGGGTTGATCTCCCAGAAGCCCTCCAAATTTGTATTTTTCAGGATGATTTTCTTTCCCTTGGCTGTTGTGAGTAGGGGAACGGTGGATGAAACGTACTGGACTTGGCAGCCGAATACCTTGTTGGTCCTGCAGTCATCCTTATGGTGTTTGGTGCTGCTGTCCTTCCCTGGTTGCTTACTGAATTTGATGAGTACTGTGCAATTTTGCAGTTCTCTGACAAAAAGGTTTCTCTGTCAGCTTTCCTCTTCTTCATTTGAAGATGCATCATCCTCTGGTTTGTATTCCTCCTCATCTTCCGCTTCAGATGCATCTTCATCCTCTTGTCTATCCTGAGCTCCTGAAAATATCCTCTCGGAGCTGATGGACAGTGGCTTCAGCAAGGAACCAAGTAGGGATGCTCAGATTCAGGGTACCTTTATGTGCTCTACACTAATTTCCTTTTTATTATGTGTACTCTTTAGGTTTGGGAGCTTGGGAGATGTGAGGAATTAGCTGCGGACAGTTGTGTGTGGCCTTTGCACTTGTTTTCTTGAGTTGAAATGGTTTTATATTCCACAGATCAAAAATGACCCATAAAAATGACAGTCTTTGCACCCTACTGGTGTCCAGCCCACATGGAAATATAAATAAAACCTAATTATCACTTCTTGTTGTGATTGTAACCCTTAAGGAAAAGTCTTTAAAGTTCAAGTTGGAAAAAGCTAGTTTGAGCTGTATTTTCTACAGCTAAATATGGTAGTTGGTCCTTTTTTGCCCCAGTAAAGATGGGCATACACTGTACGATGTTTCCAATCGTTGTACTCAGCTATACTATGAACCTGTGGGGCTTAAAAGTTCACAGCTCACGATATATGTTCTTATATTGTACAGGCCAACGCTCTGATGCGATCTACCTGCTCACACTGTATGTCCAAAAACCACATGTCAGACTTAGCGCAGAGAGATGGCGCTGACCGGACTCAATCAGGAAGAAGAAGAAAAACTCCCTTGATTGCACATGTGCAGTGCTCAAAGTTCTGTTAAATCGGCTCGTAGCTGTGCTTCAACAGCAGGATTTACCCACCAACACCTCACGACGCCCGGCTGAATTTAAAACATGTTTGATTTTCTCCCAAACTTACGATTCCTAATGGGGAGGTGGTCGTGAGAGGCTGATCGCACCTCGTGACCCAATATATACTACACAACGCACAACCAGACTTAAAGTCGACCCGATCGAAAAAATTCTCAAATTAACGGAGAATTGGCCCGAAACGGGCAAAAACTCGTACACTGAATGCCCAGCTTAAGACTACACAAAGAATCAATAGAAACATGTACTTTGTACATTGTACATTGTGAATGTACTTGCAACTGAATGCTTTTGGATATTTAACTAACGATTCAGAGTATTTTACACTTTCTAAAACAAAATAATCGGTGACATCTACCATTGAAGCATTACTGTGAAACTTCCAATCACCACCAAGGTTCACCACCAATCACATCGTGAAGTTTGTAGACGACACCGGGGTGTTGAATGGATAAACTGGAAGCTATGGGTGCCAGAGACTCTATGGCCTTGAATCCCAGTGCCATACCAGGAGGAAGCGATCTATAATTGGCACTAAATTAAAGCACCCAGCTGTCACAAAAAATACCCAGTAGGGAAGAAAAGGAACAAAACTGTGTGAATGCTTAGATTTCAAACCCAGTTTAGGGTTAGAGAGAGAGATTATTATGTCGCACCTGGAGTAGATGTTGCTGTTGTGTATCGTAGTGAAAATATTTTCCCCATTTAATCTTTTTTTGTTAAATCGAACATTAATCTGTTGTTATACTTTTTAAAACTGTTGTTTTAATTATTGATATTAACCTAATAAAGTCAAGTTTCAGTTAAGGAATTCACAAGAAATATTTATACACTTCAGAAAATAATAACAGGGAAATAAAGAAGAAAACTTAATATGAAAATAACAATAATACGCTAATGGCTGGATTGGTGAACCTAGAAGAAAGCGCTGCGGCTGTGATCATCTTGTGCAAATGTGACGATTGTTCGATGCACAGACTTTGTTTATTTGGACATTTGCACAGCTCAAAGCTGTCATTCTCTTTTTCCTTATTACACTCTAAACTAACTAGACAATTTAGTTGGTGAAGACATTGCTTAGCATTTTTCCATCCTAACACTCTGTAGCACATCAGGATGAAGGCTTGGCTCCTAAATATGCACCCCCACCCCTGTGTGAAGGGATGCACGTGTGCGTGTGTGTGCGAACACTGGGTAGCCAAAGCCTCCCCACCGTGTTTCACCATAGGTGTGCAGATGAAAGCTCCACTGGCTAGTGGGCTGACACACACGTGAACACACACCCACACACACATAGAGAAGCAGAACGTTTGAAGTGGCACCCAGCAGCTGAGCTGAGTTGTGGCCGTAACCTCACTTTGACATCTGGGTAAAATCCCTCCAAGAAGAGCACACAGACTCCAACAAACTTGCTTCCATTTTCTCCTGCTTAAAGTATATAACCTTCACCATGCTCACAAAACGTGTGCTAGAATACGACTGCATGTACGTTTTATTTGGGTCATTCAATCACATGTGGCTCAGGAATATGTTAAATACAAAGATACTATTTTTTCAATTTTATTTAACAAAAACTGGAAATGAATATGATGGAGGTTTAAAAGACTGGCAAATTCTATCAAATCTCATTAAGTCAATATGTTGCTTTGGTATTAAAGGTTAAAACATGCATATAGGTTAATTCAATTTAGAAATACTTTATAAACCCATAGCATACTGGAAGCAAAGTGATGTTATTAACTGTAGGCAGGAAGAATCTCCTGCCAACAGTCTGTATCACAGCAGCTATGGAGAAAACTCTGACTGAAGACACTGTTGCTGTTTGACCACTAGTAGCGCTGCTTTCTGGAGGCAAGAAGGTTCCAGGTTCGATTCCTGTCCAGAGGTCTTTCTGCATGGAGTTTGCATATCCTCCCTGTGCATGCATGGGTTCTCTCTGGGTACTCCGGCTTCCTCCCAAAGTCTAAAAACATGAATGTAAGGTTCAGTGGTTTCTCTAAATTCTCCTTAAGTCCCTGTGTGTCTCTGTGTTGCCCCACTATAAACTGGTGACCTGTTCAGGATGACCCCGCCTCTCACCTATAGACTGCAGGAGATAGACACAAGCCAGACCATTACCCTGAATAAGACTACGCTGGAGAAAATGGACAGACATTTTATATACACAGTGTATACACAATGAAATTTCTTGTAGTACTGCTTTCACACAGTAAATCTCATCTTACAGGAAACACTGAAGGACCTTTGCTTCCTCAAAGAGAACAGTTTGTTTTCTGCCTTTTTGAAGATGGCTTCAAGGTTATGTTTCTACAATCATCTCCTTTGTTTTATTAAAATTCAGGATCAGATTAATGTTTCCACAAAATGCCACCAAGTAGACCACCAGCTCTCTGTACTCCATCTTTGATGCTCCCAATGACTGCAGAGTCATCCCAGTATTCCTGCAGATGACAGGACTCTGTCTGGTCCTGGGAGTCAGAGGTGATAGAGGGAAAAAGGAATGGAGAGAGTAGCGCCCCCTGTGGTGCTCCTGTGCTGCTGGATTAGCCAGCTGAGCCTCCAGTCTAACAAGCTGTGGTCTGTTTTTCAGGTAATCTGTGATCCAGGTGGTTGTTGAATCCTCCACCTGAGTCTGCTGGGGTGTCTGATGAAGTAAATCAGGCTGATAAAACGTTTACATTTTATCAATGCTGCACTTTAAGGAATGGAAATGATTTGAGAGCTGCACTGAATGAAATTTCGTTTCGTATATACCCTGTGTATATAAAAGGACAATAAAGTTTGTCTAAGTTTAAGTGAATCATTATAAATATTCTAGAGAAATCAGAGAACAGGCGTTGGATGGCATATAGCAGATTTCTGTATTTGTCGGCTAAAAAAAGTTGTTTCAGGATCTCACTCAATTTAAGTCATGCATCTGTTGGATCTGTTATTCAAAACATGAAACAATGGTGTTGAAGTCACCAGAGATGCTTAATAGGCCCAGCAGATGCTTGAATCTTCTGTGTTGACGTATTATTTATTTCTGTAGCTGTTTTTTTTTTTTTTACCTTTGAAAATATTTGATAATTGATAGTAGAACCTTTGCAGTAAAAGTAAGACTTTCAGAATGTAAAGCATAAAGGTAACCAAAGTAAAACATCTGCTTTTCTTCTTCTACTTAGTAAAACTTTCATATTGATTGAAAATTTTCCGTGTTGGCTGGAAAATATGTCTCGTAATTATCGGCATAGCATTTTCTATTGCAGTTGTAAAAATGTGCCTGTGAACATATTCATCTGGTGTAATCAATTATAAATTAGCCCGCTGGATGATTTTCAATATGGTGCCACTAATTTCACCAGGAAGAGCAGAAATCCCAGGGGGGTTGAATTAACTCTTTGGTGGGTCTTACATTTTACTAAAAATGTTTATTAGTCCACATCTGAGGCTGTGCTGGAACTGCTTCAGGTCCGACCACTTTGTTTGCGTATTTCCAAAACCAAATAGGATCTGTTATTACTTTAAGGTACAGCATATATTTAAACAGCGTCAGTGAAAGGATGAGGTAATAATCTATTCTCTTATTCTCCATTCTCTCTGCTGGTATAGCTCTGGGGGGTTCATGCTGTGTGGAGGACTGCCGCTGCACTGAATTCATCAAAACAGCAAAACAAAGCAACCGATTTCTGTTCATTAACTGAATTCACTTTCAAGTCACTTTAATCATGAATTTATTCCAAAACAACTCCCCATTTATCATTTATATTTTCTGTTTTGTTTGCTTTTCGGGGAGAGTCTAGAGTGAGTTTGTGTGCAGGTGGGGTATGAACATCCTCCAGGCAAAATGCATAACAAAACAGAGCTGTTCACCAAAGTTAGCCATGTTACCTGAGTGTGAAGTTTCTTTTTCATGTGACCATCTCTTAAATCTACATTTCTAGCCAGATTATCTGTGTGTGCTTTTATTTCTTACCTTATTGTCTTATTTTTTTTAGGAAAAATACTACTTATGTGGACTTCTGGGTGCTTTCAGGTACTTGTGGAGGTCAATCAATTAATCCTCACAAGGAAAAGATACCCTCCAGGGTTTGAGTCTAAGGTGTGAATTCAGTTTAGGTTAGAGGCAGGTATATGCTGGTAATGGTTAGGATAACAGTAAGGCTCTGGGCCATAACCAATGAATGGAAGCCAATGGAAGGTCCCCATAAAACAGGGAAGGAGGATATGTGTGTGTGTGTGGAGACAGACACGGTCCTGTGATACCGCCAGCAGAGTAGGTAATGATACCAATCGATTGCTGCTGTTAATTAAGAGCATCTTTTAATTAATGATGTTTCCTTAATCTACCTGTTATAAATAATTCCTTACTCCTAGTTTTCAGTCCAGTAAATGTGTTGAAGATTTATTATGTCATTCTCAAAAATAAGTGAAACATTTTTGATCATTTTTCTAATATTATTATCGTTATTATTGTTTTTTATGTTTATTTGTCTTTGACATTATTTTGGAAAGAGTACTTTTTTCTCTTTTAAATCATTACAGAGATGTGGTCCTATTCTTAATTTTAAAGCCGATTTAAGAACAGCTGCCATTTTCAGACAGGTGCAATGCAAACTATAGAAAAACAGCAAACAAAAACACACTAGAAATTATAATTTTTATGTGAACTAGTACTACTTAAAAAACATTACAAATGACAGCTCAAAATTATTCGTAGTAATTCTCATTTTGAAAACAAGGGATTAAATAAAAATGTTAAGATCATATTAAAGGATACAGCTTACCCACAGTCAGTATGCATGCGCAAGACGTCAGATTTGCTTTTATCCCTTTAGTTTTGTACTAAAATTAGACTTTAAACTACCTCAAAGGGCGTGTTTCCCTTTAGTCATGTACAAAAAAAGATATCATTGTAGTTACATAGAGAGATGATCCTTCAGTCCTTTAGAGGTGGTGAATTACAATGAATATTGTGCTTTACTGTGAATCCATCCCTGAAGGAGCAGGAAGCAGCTTGCAGTGGCCTTATTGGGGTTAAGAGCAGGGCCGGATTTAGGAAATTTGGGGCCCTAGGCAAAGACAGGCAGGGGGCCCTCTGAATTGAGAAGAAAATACATACAGTGGGTACTGGTTGGAAATGGACGGTTTCCTGCATGATTCCTGTGTGATTCCCACGTGAATCACGATGTATTTCCTGAGGCCAGTTTTTTTATTTCAAAAAGAACTGCAATGTACCCGGACAACCACCAGGCGGCACTTGGGAACTGTTCTAACAAATCCTACCTAACAAATCTAACAATAAAGACATATTGTTTAAACATAAATCCTTATTTATTGATTATTGGTTTAATAATAAGATTTTGGTTGACCAATTATTTAACAAAGAGGGTCTTCTTTACTCTTATAAAGAGTTTCTAGAAGAATACAAAATTCCTGTGTCTCCTATAGATTATACCAAAGTCTTTGGAGCAATTTCTTCTGGTATTTGCATGTTATTTATCCTCTAAAACAAAACAAACACATACAATATATATATATATATATATATATATATATATATATATATATATATATATATATATATATTTTTTTTTTTTTTTTTTTTTTTTTTTTTTTTTTTTGACTCTAGCCCAGGGGCCCCATCCTGACTCCAGCCCAGGGGCCCCCATCCTCCTAAATCCGGCCCTGCATACTGGAATACATTTGTGCAAAACATTGACTGGAAGAAGGTCTGGCTCTTACCCAATCGATATTTGCTGACCACCAAAATTAAAGCAATATAATTTAAAAATAATTCATAAGTTTTACCCGTCTAATGATCATATTGTCAAAAAATTTTAAAAAGACATTGAAGTCAGTATTAGTAACGATCACGTGATTGGGACGGTACAGGATTAAACACTAACGGGAGCAGACGGGAGCGGGAGCAAACCAATAATAAAAAAAAAAAAAAACTAGGATTGATGCCAAAAAATAAAATTAAATAGAAAGAAAAAAAAAACAGTACTCCCATCTCAGACTCTAGTCTGAAACTTGTTTACCACGCTTTGGAAACGCACAGCACGATCACGTGACCAAACTCCCGCGGCAGATAATAAAGTCTTAAACTCACTGCGAGTAATTCCACATCTGGGCTGCCTATTTGCTGCTTCACGTGAACATGAGCCGAGCCGCACCATCTCTCATTCACAAACACCGCTAGACCATGACACATATAATATGGAATAGGGTAAATAGAATTATAAAAATATCTAAACACTGTGGCTATAAGGCATGCAATATAATAGACCTATATATACAGTAAGATAAAAATGTAGAATGATAATCCATTTGGTCTAATGTCATAAAAAAGTGATTTAAAAAAAATTGAAAAATATTCGTCCATAGCTGGGATCAAACCCTCAACCTTCAGAACTAAAGAGCACTCCCTCTACTCTCTACACTAACAGCCCGGAACACGTAATATCCATCCCAGTTTGCTAATTGATCTATCTAATCCTGACTCATGGGGCGCCGAAATGGACTCAGACTGCCACCTAGTGGCTATAGTAGTCACATGTTTTTCACGCAATTTGTGAAACACGCGGAGCGTGAGTGAAGTGTCCATTTCCAACCAGTGCCCACTGTAAAACAGACCCATTATCCAGATGTAGAAATGTTAATAGAATAGACATCCATTATCTGTTCTAGGTTGTGTCCCTCTCTTCTTGTTTCTTTTCTTCTTGTTTTCCTCTCTATGTTTTGTACTCAGCTGACTTTTCATTCTGTCTCAAAAGGAATGAAAGATTTTTTCCAAGCACTAAGCTCACTTAGCTGATTGCTCCTTCCTGTGTTTCCAAAAAGGCCAAAGTAAATAACCCAGTCCTTCTTTTCACTGTAGACAAGCCATGATCTGCTTCTCTGTTCTCCATTTTTCATTTGTTTGAATATGAGTACGTGTTCTGATCGCATTTTAGGGAAAATATTTTTATAAAAAACATAATTAATGTGCAAAAATAAGGAATAGTTGTATTAACTATTAATTTAAACAGAGTTTTATGGGTACCCCAGGAACTTTTGGCCCTAGGCTACTGCCTAGTGTTGCGTTATGGCAAATCCCCCCTCTGGTTAGGGGTCTTGTTCAGGACCAAGAGTGAGTGTCTGAGATCTGAAGCATCTTGATGTAGCTCCAGAACCCAATGCTCTGCTTTTTAACCAGTAGATCAGCATTCCCCCGCATCATGGGATGGATGTTAGGTATGAGCCTTAAAGAAGCTGCCTTAGCTGTGTAGTACTACACTCTGGTAGAACTGCCACTGCATCAAAAGAAAAATTCAAATTTAAATAACAAGGCATGATTCAACAGTGGACATGTGATTATTTTAAAGTATATTTAGAGTTTTCAGTTTATGATTTAAGTGCTTAATAGTTACAGGAGCTTGAAAATAAAATCATGGTCAAATCACGGTTGGGTTGTTTGGGTTTTATTGTGAGTTTAAATAAAGGGGAATATTTGTGTTAGTTAGGTAAACGAAAGGAAGTAAGAATGTGTTGGAGAATAAAACCGATTACAGACTGCAGGCACAGGATTCAATAACTTGTTCAAACAGAATCCATTCAATATTTGTTCAGGAAAAACTAAGGAGTGAGTGGTAGATTTCCACACATGGAGAACCACCATTGAAACAGTGTTTACTGGAATAACAAACTAGTTTTGAATTATGGCAAAAATAAACATAACAGGAAGGAACAGAGCAGACGGCACCTGCTGAGGGGACTAAGAGATTTTGAATACAGGACGAGTTCTATAAGTGTGCTGGTATCACTCATGTTCTATGTTGTTTCTAGATGTTGGAGCTTGGCCTGTTTTTCAATGTAGTCCTGTTTCTCTGCCTGTGACTAACTAGATGTGCTCTCTTCATCCTCGGGAGCTAGCTTTGAGCTCGTCTGCCTGGCTGTGTGTTTCCTGGACGGGGCCGCCTGTGGAGCTGGTTGACAGTTGCCTTTTGTATCTATGCTTCTTTTTCTATGTCTGCTTCTGTCTCCTTGAACCCCAGTGGGCCTCAGCAGATGGCCGCTCACACTGAGCCTGGTTCTGCTGGAGGTTTCTTCCTGTTAAAAGAGAGTTTTTCCTCTCCACTGTCGCTACAAGCATGCTTAGTGTGAGGGATTGCTGAAGAGTCAATGAGTCGATGCAATCAGCTGGTTTTCCTTAGATAGAAAACTTTGAATCAATCTGACTGGATGATCTGGTGAACTGGAAAGTGCCTTCAGATGACATGTGTTGTGAATGGCAGTTATGCCATCCAAATGGCAGTTATGCCATCCAAATTATTTTTTGCTTCCTGAACCAAAATTCACTTTTTATCTGTATGGTGTAGTTCTATTAAGTTTGTTCAACACCAAATGTGAATAAGCTTGTTTGGTTCAACTTAATAAAATCTAATTCTGTTGACCTATATTTGTCCCTTTATTGAATTGAGTTATGTTAAACTAACTCATGACATTTAAATAACCCACTGACAAATGAATTGTTTTATCAATTCAATTGTACTTTAAGAGCAAAATGGAAAGGGGCTGAAAAACAACCAATCTAGTTGGTTAAAGCTAGTTTGGTTTGATTAAACAATGTAAGATCATAATCTGAGAGCCACTGGTTACAGTTGCAGCATTAGTGTTAAGTAGTATTGCTTTCTGGTGAGCCGTCACCTTGCTAATGGCGTCACCTGTAAGACATGGACAAGATTGTTGAGACTTTTGAAAGTTGCAATAAAACACAAGTATCTTGGCTAATGTGAGTAATTTGTATTGGTTTGCCTTAGTACACATATAGATTGGGTAAAAACACTGCCCAATTAGATTGGTTGATTTATCCAAAACATTAGTTGAACACATGACTTCCAACCCGATTAAAACCTAAAACCGTAGAAACACTATTATGTTTGAATAAAAAAGATGAACACCTTTCATTTTGCTCATCATTGCCCAATTTGCACACTTTCACTGTCTGCCTGAGCTTATTTCACTAAAATGTCAGAAAAACAGTGAACGATAAATGATTTTACAAACAAAAAAATCTTACAAAAGATTTTACTATAGAAACCAATCATTGACAATTAGAATTCAGACAAAATTTCTTGTCTCTTCTAGGTTTTGGTGTGAACCAAATTTCATGACAGATTTCTTTTGCATTGGTCGTTATGACGAATTTTAAATATTATCAAATGTTAGACATAACATGACAAGGTGTCTCTCTGCAGTTTGCATAAGCTGATTTTGACACAACCAACATTATAAAAGATGTTCTTTGTATCGAATCCAATGTGATATTTACAAAGCACTTTAAAAACCCTGGAAGGGAACAAATTGCTCTACAGAGCAGTGTATGTTTTCCATTGAGCTGTGATTACTCTACATTGTTGTGTGTGCACATAGAAGGTCTGTCTATTGGTGCACAATTCAAAATCTGGTGCAGTGACAAAGCATCATGGTATGTGTGTAGTTTTTTTTTGCCTCGAGGCACGGGATTTGTTTAATACTCTACTGTTGTGAAAGACTTGTCATTTTCTGTGTGAATTACACCGTCGAGCTGCAGACTCTGTGTTGAGCCTCTTTAGATACAAAAGTGCGAGACTTTAGGGGCATGTTTTTGGCAAAAAGTGAGTGCCAAACTCTTTCCATCTGGGTCTGCAGAAGGAATGATATTATACCCACATGCAAATACACAGAAACACACACACTCACCTCCTGCTGTTACCAGAGACAGGATTAGCCACCTTACCCCATTTTTTCCATTCTTCCATCTTTCTGGCTCGTCACTCTGGTTTTTCCCACCCAACTATTTCGACTGTTCTCTTCACAAATCAAGATGCATTATTATTTTTTCTTCTATTTCTGCTTGAACATATATGCAAACCTATTTCTGCTCCCCCAAAGCTCTCTGCAGGGTGCCATAGTAACTCAGTAGGATGGAATCATCACCCATTCTTGGTATACGTTTTTAACGGTACCCCCATTCCCTTCCTGTTTCCCCTCCAATAAAAACCTTTTCAGCGCTATTCTTCCAACGCCCCAAACCTCAACACCTGCACCGTGTCACATCCCCTCGGCCAATCAGAGAGGGTGCATTTTACATACCAGCAGGGGGTGCAAAGCTCCTTAGCAACACTTGAGTTGTAGGGGGGGAGGGGTACTGTAATAAAAATGGTGACCTAGATTTTCCTTCATTTTTCGACACCCCCCACCCTTAGTGAGCAGAAGAAACGATCGAGAAAACATGAACGTTGCTGAGAGCTCCAAACTGGGTTTGAAAGGTGGAGCGCAACTCAATCAACCACCTTTTGCACTTAGAGTCAAGGTTTTTCACTAATTTGTAATGGTAACAGAATGACTTTACACCCTGCTTCTTCCACGTTTTACTTGTCAAGTCTAAGAGAAGCTCAGGAAATTAGACTGAGTAGTAAAAAAGCACGGCGTCACTCAGAAATGACAAATCTTCTGGTTCTTTTTAACATTACTGATGCTTTGACTGGATGATCTGGTTTAACTGTAAAGTGCCTTGAGATGACATGTGTTGTGAATTTGGTGCTATATAAATAAACTGAATTGAAATTGAAATTGAATCTCTGCCAATTTGATCCTGCTTTTTACCAAACATTCCTACTTTTGAGGTAGAAAAACATGAAATTGTATTTAGAAGTTAGCTAAAATAAGGCAAACTTTGGAAGAAGGTAGAAATGTTATTCAGTCAGTGTTAGTGGTCTGTTCAGCAAATTTCAATTTCTCTAACAGCATGCAGGGATTTCTGATAATAACTCAGTGACAAGCTTATCTTGTTTTTGTTTTTTTTCCTTTGAGTACATGCATCAGTGCTACCTTGGCACCAGCATTAAAATGAAAAAAAAAAAAAAAAAAAAAAACAATGATGGGAATTGTTAAATATATAAAAGTGAAAGCTTTTTTTTTGCAGTCTTCAGGGTCTGTTAAAGTTTTCTCCAAGGTATTGGAGGCGTTAAAGATGGCAGGGGAAAACAGCAAAACAAATTTGCTTTGTGATCCTGCATGAAGCCAAAAACAAGAGATTAAAGAGGGGGAAAAAAGTGAAAAGAGCTTTCAATTTTCTTGGAAGATTACTTGTCAATATTTTTGTGAATTGCTTTGGTGATAAAGTAACAAAGGTGACTAATAAACCAAAGGAAAGAGAAAGAGACTTAGAGAGAGTATAAAGGCAGAAAGCTTAACATTGGACTTTTTATGTTTTCATTTATACATAAGTATATTAGTATATTATCGTTCTTCGGTATAGATTTAGTTTTCAGTGCTCTGGCCCAATTTTAATCTAATTATGGCATTCGGTGAGAAAGAAACTCCTATGATGTTTCAAATTAATCTATAGAGACAGTGTTCAATAACCCGTTGTTCATTTTATGTGTTCCTCAAATTACTGCATGTATATAGCCAAAAAATAAATCAGATTGCTAAGCTAAAAACAGACAAACGTGCCATGTACATAGTTTATTTTAAAACAGATTTGCAGCGCTGCTTTAAATGGATGGCATGAAGCAATCTGAGCTCCCCTAGTAGCTACCAAGGCCTTTGTTCCCTTCTGATGGGCAATGCCAAACACAGGAATTTGTTTGATCTTCTTCAAATGTGTACTCAGTGGTTAACATGTGTTGATGTCTTCTTTTGAGCCGTAGCTAATTCAAACTCGCCACAGTGGCAGTTTCTTTTAAGGCGGTGCAGGGATTGACGGCTTTGATGTGAATCTGAAATGAGACGCTTTTGGGATGTGGCATACAGGGCCCAGAGAGGTGCCTGCAAGCCTGGCTGACAATCATGCCCCTGGACTCAGTAGCTACTTTTGGTAATTACACAGCGTCTCAACATGACTTTATGCCGCACTACCAAGAAAGGTGTCATTAAAACTTCTTGGATTTTGGAAAAGAAGACATGGACTGCTTTTATGTAGCTCACAAAAAGCATGCTTCGCTGATAAATAGACAATTACTGCAGTCCCAGAGTGGCAGCTTGCCAATAGATAGATGACTGAAAACAGTTCTGGTTTTGATGTGGCTCAAATAGCAAGCAATTGTTAAGAGGAGCTCGGCTTTCTTTGACAATAATTCCTGCCAACATTTTCAATAAAACCCAGTGCAAGTCCATATGGCACACAGAGAAACAGCTTGATTTTAGAGGAGACTGACAGTTTTGATGCTAATACAAAGCTAAGAGTGTGATTTATAAACACAATAGGCCACTAGGTGCCAGGAAATCAAGTGCAGTTAAAAGGTTTCCCCCCGAAACACAGCCATTCAAAAACCAATCAAGCTTTAATCAAAGGCCATTTTGGACAAGTTTAGCTTTGATAAATAGTCACTCATCTTAGATGCACACGGCCCACACCTCAGGTCAAGGTAGAACAACTGGCCCTCACATCAATACGTCTGAGTTTGCTTGCAAGGCAGCAATTATTGGAAGGACAATTCTTTGTTAGTGTGCAGAAAGAAGAATTTACAAGGATTTTTTTTTTTTTATGTGGGTAACAATTGTTGGTTAATTTTGTTATAGAGAACTATGCAGAAATTTCCGGTGTTAACTTTGAATCTTTAGAAGCTTTTCTGGACCTATAGATATCTGTTAAAAGAATAAAAAGTACAAGATAATTCTACTTAGCTGAAAAGATAAAGAAAATATAAAATAATAAAAATGATAAATATATATATATATATATATATATATATATATATATATATATATATATATATATATATATATATATATATATAAAACATATTCTTTTGAAGAAGATTTTATAATAATAACTTGTAGTTGTTAATAATTAAGTGTAAAGATTGCTTTAGTTTACACAAGCAGGGGAGAAATAATCATGACTCAGTGTTCTTTAATGATGAAAATACAGTTTTTTGACACCTTTTAATCAAAATGACAGAGCACACACACTCCTATGTCATTGTTTGATCTGCAAATGATATCCTCATGGTGCACTAATGACACTCGTTCATTATGAAAAGACATGGTTTTAATTTCTCCCATAAATGTCTCAGTGAGGGGCGTTATGAGAGAGGAAGAAAGCAGCGATGTTGATGCCTCTTGACTTTTTAATGCTTAGAAGTAGAATGACACCCGCTTCTGAAAATCTCTGCTGCCATTCTTAATTGAATCAATGGCAGCTCAAGTGCAGCGAAAGGCAATTCATGGAGGGCTTTTTCACATTTAAACCTGTGTGAGCTGCAGAGGGAGGGCGAAGGAATCCAGAGCTCCAAGGATTGTTGTGCAAAATCAGGCAAAATTGTCCACCCAGCTAAATTCAAGGCAGCTCATTTCAATTATTTATAAAGCACCAATTTACAACTGATGTCATCTCTTTACCAAAAGTAGAGATGATTTTACGTTAAAGAAAATTTGCTTAAAAAAAAAAAACAACTTAAGTTTTAGGAAAATTGAAACAAATAATTCAGAAAGACAAGTTAAACGTTTTCTATCTAAGGAAACCCACCTCCTCATCCACTCCTCCTGGATGAACACACAGCGACGGTGGACAGTTGCGTCTTGACTGCAGCAATCTCTCATACAGAGTATGGATATAACGACAGTGGGAGGGAAACCTTCCCTTTAACAGGAAGAAACTCCGCTAGAACCAGGCTTAAAGGAAAGGTCTGTTCAGCAAAGAATAATCAATGGATCGTTATTTATACCTAAAACTAATATGTTTGCAGGTTTAATGAATTTAGCATTAATCAGTAAAAAATTAAAAACAATAATTTTCATTGCGATCACTGAGCGGCCATTTTTGCCCAAATATAGTAACCCCTCCCTCCTGCCATCTTCCAGCAGTGACGTCACGGTGCGGTAAGCCTAGCGCCATTCTCCCCGCTTTACAAGCTAAATCAATGGGAACTACTAGACACATCTGCAATCAACAACAATTATTGAAGATTTCCAGAGGACTTCACCATTGAAATTCACCAGAGCTATAGTGAAACTGACAATGCTCACGTGCATGGCAGCTGGATGCTGGAATACATCGGGTAAAAGTGAAAAAAAGAGTTATTCCTCCTTTCTGATTCCTGATCCTCCACGGACGGGTTGGTCGTTGGATCGCCAACTTGAAAAACAGAGAAAAAACCCGTAATATGTAGCCAACATTTGGAAGAAGAATGTTTTCAAGATGACTTGGATAATAGCGCGTTGTGACAAACACCAGATACAGCACTGGGACTTGATCAACAGCCGATACCGCACCGTGACGTCACTAACCAGTAGGTGGCAGTAGTGTTCTTTGACAAGCATGGATGCCTCCAGTAAAGCACATTCACATGAAAATTACTCTGAATTGAAACACTTCATCGTTTATTGAACAGTATGGAATAGTTTCATATCTAAAGAACTTTCAGAAGTTTTAATTCTGAATATGACCGCATTTTTCCTTTAATATGAACAGAGTCGATTTTTTGTAAAGCCATAAAAAGAATGAACAGGACACATTGAGCAACACAGATGCCCTAATCAAGGATTACTCCCTATGTCAGAGAAAGTAACAGTAAAGTAGTTCCACAGGTGGCTTTGTTTAGGAAATGCCTGCACAAGTTCTCAGATATACGGTTCATGGCGACAGCAAATCAGGCTTGAAATTAGAAATGGTCCAAGTGGTTGGTCAATAGAACTAGTTGCCTCTGATTTAGTACTGATTTGCTTTTGTGTTAGAAAAAAACATGGTTAAGCAGATGAACCCTGAGACAGTTTTAGGTGCAGAGCATCACAGATAGTACATTGAGTTAGTAAGAATCAAAACTCAACACTGAAAGCACTGTTTACCAAAGTTAAACAGAACATCAGGCCAAATGCTACCACTATAATGGGAGAGAGAGAAAAAAAGAACATAAAGTTAGACGTTTAGCTGACAATAATGCAAAAATAAAGCATTTACACTAAAGAAATGTAGCAGGGTGAGGAAAAGTTGTCCATATGTCCTCCAGCAGCCTAAGCCTATAGCAGCATAACTATAGCTCATTTTAACCTAAACCCCTCTAACTATGAACTTTACCTTCAAAGGTAGATATTTCCAGTTTTTTTTTATCAGTTTCAGTATCATTGGTTGAGCATTTAGTATAAAGCTGTCTTATTCAAATAAGACCATTCATAATACACTCGGGCTCTACAGCAGGGGTGGGGAGTTATTTTTCCCTAATGGCCAATTAATCTGATGACTCTGGTTAAGGGCCGAACCATTAGGTGAAAAGGTGATCATCAATTTAATCATAATCTGTAAAAGTATATTTTATAATGTTCTGAGAACACTGGACACTGGAAACTATTTAATCTGTTTTTTTTCCCCCTTAACATTTAAAAAAGTAGGCGTTAGGTTTGGGTCAGTGGACTCATTATGTAGTATAATTCTGATTGGTTTATCTTTTTTTTTTATTCTAGATAAAGAAATAGTTTAATTATAGTAGAAATTGAATGAGAAACTCAAATTCTCACTCCAACTTTTCATTTATATTAACGTTTTTTTGAAATAATGAAACTCATGAAAATTTTTCATTTTGAAATATACAAACAGACCAGGTTTTAGAATTATATACATTAATTGAATTGTTCTGCTTTTTTCTATATATTTATGTAAAAACACAAAATCATTCTCAGTCTTATATGTCTGCTGCAATGCTGAAGGACTGTGCTGAATGTTTGAGCCCGTTTTACAAAAGAAATCATTATATTTTCATGTTTCTGATTTTCTTGTGGGTCTGTCAAGGGCCAGAGGCCACTCCAAAAAATGGGCAACTACTGTAAAGGTACAGAATGTCCAATGAATCCTTGGAGAAAAAAATTCAAATTGGAATTTCAGCCTTGTGGTAAAACATTATGAATTTCTTGATAGAGACGTTAATATGCATGTGATAACCTTATAAGTCATCACTCTGACATTAATGAGAGGAAATTATTCCACATTTCAGTTCTTTACACCTTGTGGTTAATTAAAAAATATATATTTTAACTGAGCGGTTTGGGAAAGAAGATGCTGATATGTCTAATATTCATTTTCTTCTTGCGTAAATGACATTTAATTAATTTGATTTTAGCCTAACTCTGCTTTAAAAGAGACATTTAAATGCTACAGCAGCACCTTTCTGCTGTCAAGATTTTAAGATAATCATTCAATGTTTTTGTCACCATAAAGTGTTACATTTGCTGAAAATCCTCTGAAAACTCTTTGGATGATTGGCTATAACAAGGTTTGTTCTCTCTGAAAAGACAGGCATTTTTTTCATTTTTTTAAATATTGCTTTCTTTCAGATTGAGTTTTCTTCCACTGCTCTGAAATTGATTAGTTAAAGTAAAAAAAAAATCTCAAGGACAAACATCTCAGAACTTCAGCAACGTAAATCTGAAAATAATTTACAGCCGAATGTGACTATGGTTGCAGGAATTGCTTGTGTTTGGCTGTGAAATACTTTTCTTCCTATTAAATTGAGATTTCTGAAAGCCGCCGGCCTCGTTGGATATTCCATTTAAAACGCTGAGTGTGATTAACCCATTGCTTCTGCAGGATTTTTTCTTCTATGCCAGTTCTAGCATGCAGCAGGTTAAGATGCACAGAGTCCTGCGTTGCTCTTTATGCCTGCATAGATGTTAGATCGGATCACATTTCTAAATCAATGTTTTCATGCAGTTCTCCATTAACACATGCATTATGGTGTTGTTTCCCTCCTCTAAACTCCACAGGATGGCAACCTAGCACTACATT
The DNA here is from genome assembly GCF_016077235.1 of Cyprinodon tularosa. Lineage (NCBI taxonomy): Eukaryota > Metazoa > Chordata > Actinopteri > Cyprinodontiformes > Cyprinodontidae > Cyprinodon > Cyprinodon tularosa. Next base: position 580,479 of record NW_024038092.1, read on the forward strand.
ATTAGAGTAACCTTGATGCTGGGGCTCATGAATGATTCGGGGTGGAATTTAAGGTTTGAACTTCAACTTATTCTCTATTTGAGAGGCGACATAATGACTCCAATGCATGTTAATTAATGGGTTTTAGTCAGTGTGTGCCGTTTGTCGATGCTGGGAAGGAAAACAGCATCTAAATGTTTCAAAAACAGGAGTGAATGTAAGCTTAAAAAAATAAAAGCATGAAGAAACTGGTTCTTAATGATCTTTAGTAACTTTTTAGAGAAGATTTTGTCTATTTAAAATGAATTAAATTTAAGGACGAAGCAGGTTTCTCCCCTCTGATGCCAGACCTGCAGCTCCCTGAAGGAATTAAAAGCATATAAGAAAGAAGATGGATGGATGGAGTTTTTTTTTTACCCTTTTAGCCAGCAGGAAGCAGGCTAGAAGCTGAAGGGTGCGCTGAACATTTGAGTTTAACGGTCCTTTTTTCCTCCTCTGACTACTCTTTTCATGTTTTTAAGGCCTGGACTGCCAATAGGTGTGAGTAGGAAGGTTGAGATGGAGACGCAGAGTCTGCACACATTTCTTCTATATAGTACAACAGAAGAGCTGTACAAATAAAATACTCACGGGAAATAAATAATAGAAAGATCAATGGTGAGTTTGTCAGACAAGAGAGTGTAAAATGAGCTGCTGTGCACGCTGAGGGAGACTAAGTAGTGACTGTAAAATCGTTACTCTCATCATGGGTGGTTTAATGGTAGTTGAGGAAAAGGTGTCTTTCTTATTCGTTTCATCTCTTTGGTCTGTACGTCTCATCTGATATCCCTTTTTTCTCCCACAGACGGCAGCGTTCTGTTTAGTTAACCCTTCTCTGTTCGCCTGCATGCTTCCCCATAATGAACCAAAATCCAGGTCATGCTTTACCTTTGAATGAGGCACAATGTTAGAGTCTAAACTATAATGAACTTAAAAGAAAACAAAAGGGGTTAAGAATTATAGAAAGAGAAGGAAAGTTAAATAATTTTCTTTTTTATTTAAATGTTCTGCCAGATTTTAATTACATCCAGCCATGGCTGTGCTGCGTCTCTATTTCTGTCAAGATTGAGTTTTTCTTTGTTCTAATGGAAGAAATGATTTTTGGGTGAGGAAATAATGGCTACAGCAATCAGACAAAAAGTCCAATAAATTGTTTAATTAGTATAAAATATTTTACTCTTCTACTTTGTTTGGTTACACTTAACATGTAAAGTAACCCTAATTTTCATTGTCGTAAAGCATTTTTTTCTTTTTTCAGTTCCACAACCTTGAATCATTTTTGGACCTATAATTAAATAATGGGACAAATTTGATTATTATGGAGAGATTTCAAATTAATGTAGAATCTAATGTGCTAAAGAGCTACGCTAATAGCAGCGCACCACTTGGGCAGGTCTTATTTTATCTCTGGAAAACAGGGGGAACGATTCATGCTGGGTGTCTCTCTAAATGGTCATTTAATATCTAATTGCAGAGTTTTATGGTGTTGTTCCACTCCGATAAATTATTTTAATAATCAAAAATCAGGTTCATCTAAAAAAAAATAATATGAGAATCAAACAGAGCAAATTAATATCAAAATTAGGTACACGGGTTATTATATAAAAAAGAAAACGAATTCATTAAAAACTAAATAAGCAATTATTTAATCTGCTTACTTTCTCAATCTGGGATTTGAATTAGGAAATTATCAAAGTAAAATTTGAACTGATTAAAAGAAAATCTTTTAACTAGATTGTTAGTTCCTTAGAAGCTGCTGCAGTACGGAGCCTAATCTCTGATCTGAGAAGAGTTAGAAAAAAACTGGGGACGGCTGAGATTGGGGTGAGTCTAGAAATGTCAGCAAAAGCAACATTTGTTCCAACTCAAGCTGTTTGACCACAACCTGCTGGCTCTCTGCAGGTGTGCTCCACTGACCCCCTGGATCTCGGCTTGGCTGGCGGAAAAATATCGGCACCAGCAGCTGCTGCTGTCGGTCTTTAGTTCACTTAGAGGCAGGTCCAAGGCTCTCCCAGATAATTTGATTACGGCAGCTTTAATCGAAGGATGCATGGTTTATATTGAGGAAATAAAAAGCTAATCTTTGTCTATAATACTATATTAGTTGATTAAAACTTATCTTACTTTTACATTCTAATTGTTTATCTGAGATAATGTAAAAAACATATACAGTATAACTTTATTTTTTTAAACAAATCAAATGAATATTTGTAATAATAATAATCTGAATCAGGATTATAAACTCATTACCAAATATTCAGAAGACAACTCAAATCCTTATAGAAAACAGATTATTAAAAATGTGAAAATGTATTTATCTCATCCCCTGCAGTTTTTCATTATACAGATCAAATCTATCATTTAGAAAATGACACATATGTATAATACTGTCTTTTTACATAACCACCGGGTTTTAAAAAGTATTATACATAGAACTGCATCTATATAACTCTGCTGTTCCCTCATATTTATTTACAAACATAAGAAACAAAGGCTTTCCTACAGTTTATTTTATTTTCAGCTGCCAACTATATTTTTTATTGAATCAAAGTCATTTTAAAACTGGATGATGTTTGGACAATATGCTGACACATTTGTGAAGATTATATATATATATATATATATATATATATATATATATATATATATATATATATATATATATATATATATATATATATATATATATATATATATATATATATATATATATATATATTTATTATTGGTGAGCAGACTTTTTTAAAGACTTCTGAATATTTAAGGGCAGCAGGTTGTGAAATTTGTTGTTTGCTGAACCTGGTCAACAGATGTTTTCTTAGCATTTAGCTTTTGAATAAATTTGATTCCAAAGGGATAGGAAAAGTTTTCCCAGTCCATATATTCCAAGTTTCTTTTAAAGAGTTTATGTGATGGTTGTGGTCAGAAAGGAATCCTGCAGTGGTCAGTAGGACAGCAGACCTGAAGACACTTCTGGCTTCTTTACTGTAGTTTCACAGTCCGATGAAAAGGTTTTCTGCCATCATCTCTAGAGGCTCCGATCACCTCAACACAAACCTTTTTTGCCTTATTTTGTACATGTTAGTGTATCAAAATCAACTTATAATTTTATGATCACATCAGTTCATCCAGATACATGTTCTCAGAGTGAGAACTATTTATGTTTTAATATTTTAATTAACTGGCAAAACAAGGCAACTCCTTTAAGACAACTTTGACATATTCTGACAAATTAATAAAGCAGGAGCAACATCAGTAAGACAAATGCAGGCAGAAAAAACCCAGTGCTTAAGTTAACTGGTAAATATATTGGGTTGCTTTACCAAAGCTGGCTCTTCTGCAGTCACACTTAAAAACTCAGCCATTATAGTCAATTTTGCAAAAGCTACTCTGCTGCCATTAAAGACTTTGTACTCAACTGTTTGTGCATCGCTGATGTTGATCAAGCTGGCAATGATCTGTAAAGCATTTAATTTTGAAATGAAGATTTAATAAAAACAATAATGATGATGATGATAATGATAATAAGTAGTTGAAAGATGTTTACAACTGGCAAATATCAATTAGCCTGCAGCAGATTTAAATGAGTCTACAGATTAAAGAGGTCATTTGGATTTGTTCCTGGACACAAAGATTTCAGGGAGGTGAAATCCTGTCAGAGGTGGAAGTGATGGCCCATATTTGGTGAAAATCGTACGACTAGAATGTTGGTGAAAGGGGCTTGTGTTAAACACATGAACATGCACACGCTAAGATAGATGGAAAGAGATGGAGGAAGCATCAAATTAACAGAGACTTTGACATCACCTCTCAGAGGACAAGATGAGACACAGACACACAGGAAACAATCATTGTTGATTGGCTCATTTGGAGCCCACACTCACATACACACTCACACATAGATGTTGTAACGGCAGCCAATCACAACAGAGGAGGCTGCTCTCCTGATGTAATTTACATAATGATAAAATCACTATCTTAAATGAGCTGCCCTCCAAAACTACTGATGATACTGCACCCCCACCAACACACATGCTCTCTGGCAGAGGCAATGACAAGGAGGTGAAAGTGATAGGCATGCGTTCAACCTCTCTGCATTAGCATTCTCTGGATTTCCTGAGAGTTCCTGTGGCCATGGTCAACACACCCCAGTAAAAGCAATCAACAAGTCAATATAATGATTCAACGAAAAAAAGGTTGAGAAAAAAAAAATACAGATAATTCATGAAGTAAGTAGGAAAGAAAGGGGGACAAGGGGCGTATTGCTCTAGTGGTTTCCTCCTCTCCAGACATTTTAAGGGTTGAAGGGCTCTTCCCCTTAAAACTGGCACACAATACCCTTAAACGTGAAGTCATAAAATCGAGTGCTTGGACCCAAAACAAGTGCAAGTGATAGAAATGGGACAGGGCCATAGGCACTCTCACTCTGGCTCAGGGGCAGACTGTGACATCAAAATCTACCAGAAGAGTAATGGTTTTGAAGTAACGAAGAGGCATTATCGAGTATAGCTGATCCCAGACTCTACTGGATATGCAGAACACTTGGTGGTTGGTGGCAGCAGCTAAAACCTCATCATGTTTACTCTGAGCAGGCAGTGCAAAAACTGAGGTTGTGTAAAGGTTTTTTCATTGAGGCTGCTGGATAGTGAAGTAGGACTGATTTTACTCAAAAAGAGAGCTGCTGTGATAAGCAATCCTCGCTCTCCGCAGTAGTAAAAGCTATGCCATGCATGCAGTCTTTACATTTGAAATAACATCATCATGAGTTCCAGCTGGGAAGAGGTGCAAACTCCTCCAAATCGCTCCTGGTGTTTGACTAGCATGTTGCCAAGGATCGCGGAGGTTTTAAGTTTTTCAGGGATATTTTAAATGCAAAATTTAAATTAAATTGTTGAAAACCTTAATCACGTAATAAAGGGGGACTAGTTGGAGCAACAGATAAAGAAAGATTTTGAAGATATAAAGATATAAAGTAACTAATTAACAGTTTTATAATGGGAACTATTTATCATATGGCACACTTGTCTCATTTAAATTAGATATTATTTGCAGTAGTATCAAGTTTTTCCCCTGGAAAGGCTTTTTACATCCCATTTTGACAAGAGCTGTTGGTTTTTGATGATTACACTCCCATTTCAAATTGTTTGGATCCAGTTTTATTAATCTGACGGTGTTTCATATTGAAAAAGCATCTATATGTATTTGGGATTATCTATTTTTTATGGCTGCATGCTGTCTTTACAGTTAAAATAATGGTCTCTGCCCTTTCTGAAAAAGCAGGCTCCTGCCTAACCGATAGGAAACAGCAAGGTTTGGGTCAGTGCTTACATATGTTAGTGGAAACATTAAGTAAATTTTGAGAGCACTGAAGACCAAATATTATTGCTTATATTGGCAGTTGTCATAGACGGTTAATGCACAACAGCGACTACCTTTGTAAAACTCTGCAATTTGTCTTAAGATTTGAATACGAGGGTGAAAAGGTGTTGGAAAAGATCATTCAGAGATGCTTCACTATGTAACCTTTCTTTTGGCAACACAGTTGAATTGTGTTGACCCAGGAAAATGACTCAGGAAATTCATTCCATCCACTTTTAAGAGAAAAGATAAGAAGGACAAAAAGAAAACACCTCACTATCGGACAGGGCCAGAAGAAGATGCTGGAATGGAATTACAAAGACAGAATGATCTTACAGAGAGCTGAAGAAACGGGGCAGATCCCATCCTGGGTTTCATTTTAACTTTGATCTCTGCAATGTCAACCATGTTTCTACTTAAAGTCAGAAACCCAGAAGAATTAATTAATAGATGTCCTTACTAACCATGGTAAATGCAGTCATCAGCACAAGCAAGTTTAAATCTGCATTATACACATTCAGTGTCTGCAGAAACATGTTTTACAAACAGAGCTTGCTACCATATCTTCAAATAGGCTAAACTACTACTGACATAATCAGTTACTATAGCTACATACTATGGCTACATAACCATGCCATGATAGAATTTTTAGGCATTTTGAAACAAATGCCTAACACTTATATCTAACCCTAACTATTACCTGTGTATTCCTGACGATAACTATTACCAATATCTTCCAGATTCTTATGATCGCCAAAATATTCCTGACCCTAACCATTAGTATTAAACAACTTTAAAGAAATAAAAAATGAATGAAAATGAGCTCCAAAGCGTGTACTTTATTGAGTGGCATATTTGTCAGGCTCAGATGCAGTTTAGAATGCAGATCACCTGTCACCCAGTGGATGATTCTATTGTCCAGGGAGGCAGGTCAGGGAGCACATGGCCATGTGGCTGGAGCGGCTGGAGCCTCTCTGCTCGCCTGCTTAGTCACAGATGAAGGCTGTTGAGCAAATCCAGGAGAAATGCCCCACTATGCTGACAGAGCTTCATTAGCCATCTGCAACCCCTGATGATGCTCTATACTGTCTGCAAGGACAACCTGCCATAGAATCCATTGTTCTTGCTTACAGCTTTATGCAATAGTTTTCATAACTATAATGTGGTCACTGATTTTCTATATATATATATATATATATATATATATTAGGGCTGTCAGTTTTAAAGCGTTATTAATGCGTTAACTGTTTTACACTCTAACAACGACTTTTTTTTAACGGACCTCAATCGCGCATCAGAACACACACACCATTCGCTTATGTTATTTTTGTTCCTGCAGCGCTCTCTGTACTGTTCGTTTTACCCTCTGTGCTTTCTGTAGTTCTAGAAATGCAAAGTGTGCGGAAGGACCGCAGCATAACAGGTCCGTGCTTTGGATGGGCAAAAATGGCCAGCACAATGTATCCTGAATGATACGTTTCCTTTTAAAGTCATGCCAGAAAGCTCTCTTGATAAAAACCCGAATCGCCTTTTTATGTTGTCCAGAAGAAATGAGCATCTCACTCATCAGAAAATATTAACCGGCTTGTGTGTATGTAACCGGTTTGAGCAACTGGCTTAGTGCCAACAAGACAAAGAAATGAAGTCATGTGGAGCTGCTGCTGCAGACTCCAATCATGATGAACTGCTTTGAACGGCTGGTTAAAGAACACATCGTCTCCAGTGCCGCCAACATTCGACTCGTTCCAGTTTGCCTACCGACGGAACTGCTCCACTGAGGACACCATACATTTGACACAAATGACAAAATAAATCTGTCACCTGAGCAAAGACCCTTATCCCCACACTGCTCCCCAAGGGGATGGGTTAAATAGAGAGAGTTAATTTGATATATCTGTTTTTGTGACATGACTATAAAAAGGAAATTAAAAAAAAGCTGGAAAAGCTGGATGAAAGAAATGAAGGCAGCATGTTGGCATCTGTTCATCGTTCCAAACTAATTAGTTTAATGTCTGGTGGTTTCTATAATTCAGCTGCTGTAGCAAGATGCCATCAGGTCAAAGACAGTTCAACTTTGAAATATTTCAAATGTTTTAACAAAAAAGATTAGTTTATTTGGGTTTTTCTATTTAGTTCAATTCAATTCAGTTTATTTCTGTAGTGCCAATCCAGAACACTTGTCATCTCAAGGCACTTTCCAGTTCACCAGATCATCCAGTCACATTAATTCAAAGTTTTCTATCTAAGGAAAACCAGCTGATTGCATCGACTTATTGACTCTTCAGCAATCCCTCACACTAAGCATGCTTGTAGCGACAGTGGAGAGGAAAAACTCCCTTTGAACAGGAAGAAACCTCCAGCAGAACCAGGCTCAGTGTGAGCGGCCATCTGCTGAGGCCCACGGGGGTTCAAGGAGACGGAAGCAGAGACACAAAAAGCAGCTGTAAAAGGCGGCCATGTCCAGGAAACACACAGCCAGGCAGAGGAGCTCTGAGCCAGCTCCCATTTCAGAGGATGAAGAGAGCACATCCACTCAGTCGTGGTCAGAGAAACAGGACTACACTGGAAAACAGGTGGATCTCCAGCATCTAGTTCAGGTTTTATTTGAGGAATGATAGCATTCATTCCACAGTATGATTATCCCTGGTATCAAAAGTGAAGACACACCCAAATGGCTGATAAATGACATCAATCAGATGTGATAGATTGGATTCAGGCAGTGTATAGATGTTATATCTATTTAGTTATCTGTCTGCTGGTGAAAGTTTGTCAGTAAAACTGCTGAGGCAGCAAATGTAGCATTTAAACAAATGAAATAGAGTAAAAAAGGAAAACAGATTTTTTTTGTCTTCAATTTCTGATTTAAATTAAAAAATTCTTCTTTTCTGTGATTGTGATTTTCACATTGTCCTATAAACAATAGCGGAGAAGTAGATTAAATTATTAACTGAGGTACTCAAGACCTATTTATGCTTTTTGTTGTAAATTTGATACATAAAACAAACAGTGCAGTGGAATTGTTTTCTTTCTTCTTGTTGAATATCCAAATTGACTGACATAATTACCTTTGATTAATGACTGGTTGGAAAAATATTCCTTGCAATTAATAAGGATAAATCTGATTATTTATGTAGCTCCCATTTACAAGCGCAATTTAAAGGCTTTTTATTGAGCTGAATAAATCCAGTCCTGCTGGCATGTTTGTATGTTTTCAAACCTATTTGTTGTACCAAACTGCATTGTCGTAATGTGACAGGAAAATGGTTGGTAGGAGATCAGCAGTGTTTTAGATACTGAATGAAAATTAGAATCATAAGTAAATATTGTTGTTATTAGGGAAACCAGCTCTGATTTGTTTTGCATCCAATATATTTAGAAATAAACAATATGTTACAATAAACAATAAACTGCAAGTCTTTTTTGATGTTATTATTTTTCAAGATATGTAAATTCTGGTAGAAACTGATTAGAATTTGTGAATGCATCTATGAGAAGAGACAGAGCAGATTGGACTTCTAGAGGAAGCTTAGGTCCTTCAGATGCTTCAGATCTTCCATCAGCCTGTTGGGGAGAGTCTGATCTCTTCCTCCATCATCTGCTGGGGTAACGGCATCAGAGCTTTCTTCAGTGCTTGGTTTAAATGGCAACTTCACTTCCATCACTATAATGGACGGAGAGCTTTGGACCCATAACTTTTAAAAGAGTCTCCTAAACCTAAAAAGTAGATCTGTGGTGCAGTAGTTTGCTGACAGGGAGGGGAAGGGAGAGTTCACTCAACATAAAACTTACAGTAGTAGCAGTTGAAAATGGCCCTTCTCAGTCAAACACCAGCCGAGTGGCAGCCCACTTTCCTGCAACTCCCAGCAAAATCCCCTCCAACTTCCAGCCACTGTAGTGACCCCCTCTTGCATATTTTCTTTCTTTGACTCCACCCTTTCACTGAATTACAGGGTCTGACCAGGAGATTAGTCTTCTCTTTAGATCTTAATGTCCACAAATCATGACAGAAAGAATATTTTAGTACAAAGCTTGATGTTTAAAAAGGAATTGTAGGGGACCAGCCAAGGACCAGTCAAGGACCAATCAAGGACCAGCCAAGGACCAGTCAAGGACCAATCAAGGACCAGCCAAGGACCAGTCAAGGACCAATCAAGGACCAATCAAGGACCAATCAAGGACCAGTCAAGGACCAGCCAAGGGCCAGCCAAGGACCAGTCAAGGACCAGCCAAGGGCCAGCCAAGGACCAGTCAAGGACCAATCAAGGACCAGCTAAGGACCAGTCAAGGACCAGTGAAGGACCAGCCAAGGACCAGCCAAGGACCAGTCAAGGACCAGCCAAGGACCAGTCAAGGACCAATCAAGGACCAGCCAAGGACCAGTCAAGGACCAGCCAAGGGCCAGCCAAGGACCAGTCAAGGACCAATCAAGGACCATCCAAGGACCAGTCAAGGACCAGTCAAGGACCAGTCAAGGACCAGCCAAGGACCAGTCAAGGACCAATCAAGGACCAGCCAAGGGCCAGCCAAGGACCAGTCAAGGACCAATCAAGGACCAGCCAAGGACCAGTCAAGGATCAGCCAAGGGCCAGCCAAGGACCAGTCAAGGACCAGTCAAGGACCAGCCAAGGGCCCATCAAGGACCAGCCAAGTTTTAGTTTCACCTGGTTTCATTTCATAAAAAATCTTTTCGAAGGAATCTTTTGCTATTCTGTTATTAATTAATTAATCAAAAAAGTAATTGACATATGAATCGATTTGCAAAATAATTGTTAGTTGCAGCCCTAATTTCCTGCACGGATATTATCTGTAGGAACCGTATGTTGGAAAATCCTGTCCAAAGTGTTCTTTAGGAGCTCTAATAAGCCCACACCCGAGTATGACTAACAAGTACGGTAAGCATAAGATAGAAGCATGAGCTTCTTGTCTTTATTGTAATACTACATATTTATTATATAAGCTATCTGACAAGAGTAAGGCCGACTCCATCAAGAATATTCACCCTTGAGGTAGTTTGCCTCTGGTGTCAGTTTGGCACATTCTGTAGTTGACTGTGGGTCTGTGTGTGATTGGATAGAATTGGATTGTTGTTATACATTATATTTGTTTGAAGTAAAGCTTAATAATTATACATTTCAGCCCATTTAATTGAATAAAGAACCTCTTGAAGAAAGCCTTTTGCGATCCTCTGCCTTAACTTAGTTATTTCGTTTTTTTGTTGTTTTTTTCTCTCTAAAAGTCTGTAGAATCAGGTTTTAAACTAACTATTTTGGTATAGCATGATGTAATTGGTCTGCAACATTTTTTTAATAAACTTTGGCAATAACATGGCTGAAAAATGTTCCAGGAAAAGGCTAAAACACTTACTGAGTTTAAACTGTTCATGTTGGAGTTGAATCCCTGAAGGATTACTTAAATATTTAAGACGTCAGGATTTAATGTTGAAAGTAGACAGGTGGGTGTTTGTACCTAAACACCCAGCCATCTCGAGTGATTGAATGTGAATCCATGTGATTTATAAAACTGTACAATGATAACAAATATCTAAAAGATATGAAATGAAAAAAGGAGATAAATGCAAATCCTCTAATCACTAGCAATGAATAAAATTTAAAGAAAAGGTACACATTTAAATAAAAACTCCAAAGAAGGAAATTCTGCAAGCAGCTTTTAAACTTGACTGTAACTTATCATCATGTCTTACATATTTAAAAACTTCTGAGTAACAAAATCTCACAGTATTTACAAATGAATGTAAATACATAAAAACATTATGAGATAATATTGGTACGTGGACAGTTTAACAGATTTAAGTGATTACGACCAATTATTCTGTAACTAGAAATAGAATCATATTAAGAATGTAAAAGTTTGCTGAGACAAACTTTAGCTGATATCACAGTAATTTGCAATAATCTTTAACAATTATCACCAAAATTGCAATTATAATTCAGTGCTTAAATGTTTTCCCAGAGGATAGATTAAATTATCTGAATAAAAATAACGAGCAATAGCAAAGCAACAGCTAAGAGGTTTGAAGTGATTGGCAACAACAAGAGGAAGTTAAAATCCTACTAAAATGTACTGGAGTGCAGATTTTGCTGGAATAATTAATGAATTTATGTTAAATACGATAAGACAGACTGTAACATCCGACTGTCCAATCTTTGTTTTATGGTTACAGGACCGCCACATCCGCCCCTCTGCCCTCCTGACATCCAGGTGGAAATCATAGAGGAAACCAGAACACAAAGGTGAGCATAATCATTTATACAATCATCCACTTGTTATTCCTGCTTCCTGAATCTGAACAGGGCGATGGCCGGCATATGGCTAACATGATTTTAAACAAGTCGTTGCCGATGACCTTTTTGGGTCAGTAAGTGAGATGAATAGAAGTTTCCTGCCATTGGTTCACCATTTAATTGAATCATTTAGAGCACTTTTAGGATCTAAGAGTCACTTTTAGAATGTTTTGCTTTTAAACATCTGCTGTGTGACATTTTCCCAAATCATCCTTGATCCACCATTAGTGCTGATTAAGGTCTTTTTATTGTTTTGTTTTCCTAGTCTAATTGTAGCTTAGGAGAATTATATTATAATCATTGCATTCTTGTATATTTACTCTGCACGTGAGCAAGATCAGTTCTACAGAACCTAAAACTTAAAGGTATTGTGGAGGATTTTCGTGAATTTTTTAAAAGACCCACCTTATCCATAAAAATGCACAGGCGCAAACCTGGACCCTCTCCTGAGAGGGAGTGCATATTAAAGGCGAGACCACTTCGTGCACACTCTGTTTAAAAGTTGCTGTTCTCATAGCTCATACAAACTTACCGTGTCTGAACGTCCACCCTAACCCCTAAATCACTGTAGAGGTCAGGGACTATATAGTTAACTTTAAAGCAAACTCAGATAACTGACTGTTTGGACAGATGATCACTACTTTTTGCTCCATTGGTCACGTAACTCCTCCTCCACTGCACAGTGCCTGCGCAATCTTTGTTATCAGTCGCCGCTATCGGGTAGCGACAGCCTATAGCGACAGCGGGCCGCTGTGACAGCGAATCCCATAATGCTTTGCGCGGATAACTCTCTGCAGGTATTCTGGGATATATCTGCCTCTTCTGAGGCCTTTCTTTTCTTCTCATTCACTTCGTAGACACTTTTTCTCTTACGACCCTCAAACATTTTCAAAGAACCGAGGTGAGAAAGGTGAGCTTCTGCTCTCAATCATACTATATTTAAAGATGCACTAACTTTCTTGTAGTACATAGTTTTATTTTCATATATTCTTTAAATTTCTAAAAGAAATACAAAAACCATCTCATATGTTCTTCCTCACAGCAGCCTTAAAACATGACAGAATTCTGTCTTAATTCCTGATTTGTTTAGACACAACATAATCGAACACCAAACCAACTTCACCATCTCTGCTTAATTAACACTCAACATGAGAATATATTATCATGTGCAATAGTCAGAAGAGATAAAGTTGGGAGATTAGTTTGCTGTCTTTCCGTTCTAACATCTGGCTGCAGATGTTTTCTGTATGCTCCTCAGAAAGCGCTGTGCTGCTCATCCAGCTGTGTTCTGCTGCTTCAGTTCTTAGATAACTGTGAGCAGCAACCAGCATCTAAACATCAGCTGAGCTCTGAAAGCCTAGGTTGTCTTTAACATCCAACTGCTTCCATTTCACTCTCTTTACTGCTTCATTAATCTGTATTATTTAGCTGTCAGCGAACCTTTACCTGCACTCTATGAGGGACTTTTTTATCACTTTTAAAGAGAAATTGGCCATCATTAAGTCCTACCTACTCAGTTCTCAGATCCTCCATCTCAGCCGCATTTCAAGCTTCATCCAAGAACCTTTGACCAATCACCCTCTCCTTCATTAGTGAAATAGCTCTCTGTCCATCTTTCTGTCCTATCGACAGCATCACCGTCATGAGGTTTAGTTTATAGGACCATTGGGCCATTCTGTATTATTTAACACGTTCCAGTGGCTGTTAATGCTTTGGAAAATGCTGGGATACATCCTCTGGCCAAGAGGATGTATTTATTTTTTATTAAGAACTGATTTTATCGTACCTGTATGTCTCCTTAGTGTAGGGCTGGGCAATTTATTGCATTTGCAATATAATTGCAATTTAACAAAACACAATTTTCAAATCACAGAGGCAATCAATTTGGTCATTTAACATTCAGAAAGTGCATTATAAGAGCTAAAATTAAGGTGAGTTTGCAACCACACAGATGGGAAGAGAGAAGAGTGCCTAGCATGAAAATTCTTGCATGCAGTTAGATTTGATCACTTCTTTTCAAAAGCTTACAGTAAAGTCCTGCAACAAATGAAACCCTGTAGTGAAACATTTAGATAATTTTGGTTAATGAAAAAGGAAATAAAAAAAAAATTGCAATTGCAATATTGGTTTAAAATAATTGCATTTTATTTAGTCAGAATCGTTCAGCCTTAGTGCAGTGTGATCATCACTGTCATTTAACTTCAACTACTTTACTGTCATAAACCGACTGGACAAGAAGTTTTCTCCAGTTAAAATTTTCCACTAGATCTGTTGGGTTATCTTATTTAAATTGGTATGTTATGCAGGGCAGACAGTATTAATACTGTACTTCTTATGGAAATAAAAGGAATGTTTATGTAGGTGGTTGTAAGTTGACTAAAATTGAAATAGTTGAAACGGTTGAATACCTTGTGAGGGACTGTATGCAGCAGCCTGCACTATAAAAAATGTAAATCGAAGTAAGTCTTTTTTTCTTAAAATAAGTGGATAAAATAAGTGGATAAGTGGAGTTAAGGAGGTAAGTGAGAAACTTTGCCAACGGAACAAGACAATTTACATTCAAAAAAAGAAAAAAATATTTCATTGTCTCATTTCAAGTGAATATTATCTACTAATATGATTTTTTTGTAAAAAAAAAATCCTTCCATTGGCAAATCATCTTATTTACCTGCTCATATTAAGTGCAAATACACTTAATTTAAGACACAATTCATGAATAAACAGGAGAAAACTGCTGACTACTTAAGGGCTGGTTATCCTCCCACAGCAGTGTGTCGCAGTGAGCTTGTCACAGGTATGACGCAGATAACCTACAATTAGGGAGAGAGGAGACAACCTGGTTTCTGAGTATAAATCAGCCTTTAGACTTACTTAGACAACTTTTATTGTCATTTTGTATACACAGTGTATACAAAACAAAATTTCATTTAGTGCAGCTTTTCAGACAGTAAATGAGCAGCAGCTTAGCAGTGAAATGAACATTTCCATTCCATAAAGTGCAGTAGTGATCAAATGTAAACAGTGTGGGAGAAAAAACATGGTGCAAAGAATGCATTGATATGGAAGTTCAGAGCATTCATTTATATAGTGCAATTATGCACTGTTATGGTTTGGTGTTATCAGTGTGACATGACTTAGAGTTTATTTTCAAAAGTTCATCAGTCTAATGGCAGTGGAGAAGAAACTGTTGAATAACCAAATTGTCCTGCATTGAATGCTGTGAAGCCTCTTCCCTTTCCATCACCATGACTGTGGTGGGGGGTGAGGGGTCATTGATGATGTCACGGGCTCGGGACACGCAGCGCTGGGATGAAATGTCTTTAATGGAGGGAAGAGGAGCCCCCATGATCCTCTCTGCTGTTCTCACCTTCTTCCAGTCTGAGGCGCTGCAGCCTCCACACCACACAGTGAGACAGCTGGTCAGAACGCTCTCTATGGTGCTTCTGGAGAAGGTGGGGAGGATGGGTGGGGGCAGGTGGGCTCTCCTCATCCTCCACAGGAAGTCCAAGCGTTTCTGTGCCCTTTTGACCAGTGAGGTGGTGTTTCCAGTCCAGGTGAGGGTGTCTGTGATGTGACTATAATGAAAACTTGGTAGATTCTGTATATTTTTATTTTGAAGCTGGTACGAATTCTCTCAAAGGCCTGTTTAATATTTAAACTGTGGTGTTCATCTCAGAGGCATCAAGTATGGTAGCACCCAGCAGAGTGTAGATTAGACTCTGAGCTAGATGCAAGAGGAAAATCCAGATCTATCTGTTTCAAAATATAAACATCCAATCACTTTGAGTGAGCTGAAACTGCTTTGATCAGACACATCTACAAGCATCCGCTCACAGCTTTGATATTCGGCGCTGCAACCAGCAGAACAGCCACCTCTTTAATGGCATTGTCATCAAGTGCTAAAATGAACTACCAGCTTCAGTGAGAGCAGAGACATTCAGCTCCACCTTTGAAAATCTGTCGGAGGAACACCTCTTTAAAAGCTGCCATTTATTTCACAGCACTTTGCCTTTTCCTCCTGTCATTTAAATAAAGGTAGTACATACTCCTGACAAAAAGACCTTTTATTCTACCTTACTATACTTTGCTAGAGTTAATTATGTCTTTCTAAGTACTAAATGTGATGTCAAGAGTTGTGAAGGACTAATTTTAGGATAGTTAAACCACAACTTTGAGTAAATGCTGATTTTTTTTATGTAAAGATAAAAAGGGTTTTAAAAAGTTGCAGTTATAAATTGGCTGCTGAAGATAATCAGCTGCTGCTGGAGGTTTTGAACAAATAAACACATGTGGCTCTATCCAGCTGATGAGGTGCCAAGGATGTTTCTTTTTCATATAAGGATGCATGTTGATTTTGGTTCTGTAATTACCTCGGTTTCTATATAAAATTTACTGCAAATTGCCATGTAATTGCCTTTTCTTCTAAAAGACACCTTTATATTTGTTGTTTTTTACTGTTGTAAATATATCGCAAACAAAAGAAAAGTTAATTTAATTTAACTTGCCTAATAATATCAAAGAAACAATCCAGATAAGTTTCCAACTTGCCTGGTTTACTTGTTGCTGAAGTGTGGACTGCACAGTGTCTCGGTTTGTAGCGCTGCTGCCTTGCAGCAAGAAGGATCTGGGTTTGATTCACATCCATTCCTGGATGTTGAGAGGACATTTTTAAATATTTCCCATCCCTGAGTGTCTCTCCCTCTGATAATGAACAGGTAATCATGGGTTTTAGGTTTGCATCAGTTTAATTTTGGAACAAGCTCTGATGATGTACAGATGACCTGTTTTTATCAAGAAATATGAAAAATGTTTCATCCATTGCCAGTTGGTGTGGCTAAATTTAGTGGATTAGTGTTTAAAGCAATTAAGGATCATAAAGAAAAAAGAGAAAAAAACATCATAATGTGAGTAATTTGTAGAGATGTCTTTGGCAGGTGATATGGATGTTTTATTAAACTAATTAAGCTACTTAAAGGTGTATTATTGTAAGAACAGGCGTAATTGTTAGGATGAATCCATTTATAAGTAGATATAACTTCAGCATTGACTGACAGTTTTATTAACAGTTTCATGTTAAACATCAACTTTTTGCAAACTTTTTGAAGACCAGATAAAGATCATCAGCAGGTTTCCTGCCTGTCTCTGCAGAGTAGTTTCTTGGATGTTTCTGCTGTTAGTTTCATTAATTTGTCTTTGGTAACTAGCTCCAAATCTCCAAAGTTACAAAACCTCCCTGTCTTCCCATCAGTCTTTATCCCCTCCTAGACCTTTTCTCATTATCCCCAAGAGAACCTTTCCTCATATGGACCAGTCTCCAAAATGTAGTCCCCACAGGTACCGAAAACAACACTCAACCCTAAGAGAAGAAAGGAAAGTAGCTTTAAATTACTGCTGGTGCTATAAAATAAATAGCTGGCTCATGTTATTTTCTTAAATTCTGCATGCATTTTAAAAGATTAAATTTTTTTTAACATAGACCATAAAACCTTAATGTTAAAGCTAAATGATTGATGATCTGAATTTTTGCTTCCCCATTTTGATTATTCACTAAATTTCATTGATATGAAAATCAGTATTAACGGCTGGCTACTTTCTGATGATTAATTCAAAAATAAAATGTACATACATTATTTTCCTCCAGAACACTTTCCTATTTCCATGATTTATTCTATTTTGAAACATTTAAAATGGCCGCCATTTGCTTATACCCTTTAGTAGAAGGAAAAGCCCGTCTGACTGCACGCCAGGATTGGTAACTCTGCACTTAAATTGGTGGCATTTTTCTCCAGGGGGGGCTATAACTTCAAAATAGACATATACCAACAACCAATCAAATGCATGCTAAGGTATCGAACCGCTTATTGATTTACAAGAATGCTAACAACAAAAAACAACATTATAAAATGTTCTATGCTCTATGTCTTCATCCATGCTGGGTCAGATCCTGACATTTGAAAAAGGAGGCAGGGAAATCGGAATAAAGCGTTAGCCTTGCTGCATGCAGTTAGCCTAGCCTGGTAGCTAAATAATTCTCTAAAGCTGTCATTCAGCCACACTTTCTCATAGACAGCTGTGACTTCAGCACTGTGGAGGAAGGCGGTGTGCAAATAAAGCTGCTTGCAGCTGTGGGGGCAGGAGAGCTACCCCCAGGATGCTCCTATCTTTAGCATTGAAGAAGAGCTGCTGCGCATGGACAACTTTTAACCAGAGTCTATGGGGGAAGATTTCTGCACCCGGGGCGGAAATTCCAATCCAACGACGACTGAAACAGCTTTATTCAGCATTAAAGAATAAATATTTATCCTGAACATCTAAAAAATATACTAATATATTTCTAAATATTTTAATTTGTTTTTTTATGTCTTAAGGTCACTGGGTGAGTGGGGCGATGCCCTAGCGCCCTCTATTAGCCAGCCTGTCATGAAGCAGGACAGAAGGACCCAGTTTTCAAGGTGAGACAGACAGTTGGGATAACTCAAAGGTTTTATTTATAATTCAGAGCGGGCTGTGGATCAGGCGGTATCAGTGGGTAGGGCGGTGGCTGCCCGAGCAGGTTTAGTGAGAATGATAATCTGATGGAGGATGATTATCCATTTAAGTCATTAACCTGGTTTAACAGTTTAGTCCATCTCCATAGAACAAGGTTGGATCTAGCAGGAGGGCTGCCACCGAGATGCAGCAGGACCCACCCAAAGTGTCTCAGATGCTGCAGCCCCGGACAACAAGGTCAGGGGTACCAGTGAGAATAGGACCAGGCTGGTCCAGGGTCCCAGAAGTCCACAGACAGTTCAGGCAGAACGTTCGGGAACAGGCAGGCTGAGTGGTTGAGAGGCATAACAGGTCAGGATATCCGAAACAATACAAAATACTAAAAAAAAAAACTCTCTCCACAACGAGAACATGAAGAAGAGCATCGACATCAATAATCTCGCCACAGTGGCTGGGACTAAATAGAAGCAGCAGCAGGTGCTTAAGATGAGCAGCAATTGGAAACTGGACAGATTTATGCAGGTGAATGAAAACAATAATTAGGCCAGCCATCAGTGCCAAGATCACGACACACTGGCCCTACATATTTACCGATGCACATGGACCATCCCAGCTCACTTACAGCAGTTGACCTAACGGTTACTGGTTTGGCCTGTGGGAGGAAGCCAGAGTACACTGAGAAAACCCACACATGCAACAGGAGAACATGCAAACTTAGAAAGGAAGACCCTGGGCAGGGAATCAAACCCAGGACCTCCTTGCAGCAAGGCAGCATTGTTACAAACTGCATCCCTATGCAGCTCCTGGAAAACGAAATCATGTTTGTAAAATCAAAAGTTAAGGCGTTTTATCTTATTGTACAATTATGAACTTAACTGTACATTTTATCTCAGAATAAATAATGTCTGTTCAGTTTAATGCCAACATGAGTAAAGACGACCGTCTCCAGAAGGTTCCTGAAAGCAGAATGGCTGGTGATGCCACATGCCGTCGTCTGCTCACATTTTCATCTGCCTGTCTTAATTTATTAGCTGCTGCTGTCTAATTAGTGAGGATATTAACCTATAAAAAAACTACTGATTGATCTGTTGTCATCAACACTGAAAAGTTCTCATTTTTCATTCAGCCATTTTACTGCTTATTTAATGATTGATCAGATATATCGGTTTATCAATCTGTTCTGCTTTTCTGGATAGATTCATTTAAAGCCCCACTGTTATTCTTCATTCCTTTATTTAGGACATGCATTCATTTTACTGTGTGTTATTACATGTAATCAGTTTCAGCCGTAACAATAAATCAATTTCCTTGCTTATCAGGAGCAGATTTTAATTACAGTTGAGCATTTTATTGAACAGACCGGATCACTGAAGTCCTCAAACTGCATCGGCAATATCACATTTATTTATCTGCTTCCTAAAACAGCCGTAGAAACAGTCCAAATTAAACAACAGTTATCGATTCATTTACAGCTGTTTACTTAGTTTTTATAGAGTTTTAAGATGCGGATTTAATCAAACAAAAATATTTTTTTTCAATAAAGGTATAACTGTAGATGTAAAGCTTGTAAAATAAAAACGATCTGTGCTTATCCACGGTAGATGATGGTTTCAGTAACCTAGCTATTCTGAAATAATAGATCTGTTTTTGTTTGTGAGACATTTTGTTGCCTAGCATAATTGTTGCCTTAAGCTCAGCTCAAAGGGTTTACTGATCTCAGCCCAGTAAGTTTTTTTGAAATTTCTCTCCTGTTTTATTTTCCTTCATTCATCTTGAGGAATATTTGTTTCACCTAGTCAGCCTCTACCTAAACGTTGCATTTGTTTCTTGAAAGAGAAAATGAGAATAAATAGTTAAAAGTTTTAGTGGATATTTTCTTGGCTTGATTTGCCTATAGGAGATTTCTTATGTATTTAAATGAAAATATTGGCTTAGCTGTCCTACCTAGGGCTTTCGCACTAGTGGTTGGACACGATTCTAATTTTTATTCTGAGTTATATTGTCTCTAAATAATGATTTTAATTATTTAATTATCACAGTCCAATGATTTTAATGAACAATTTATTAAAACAATAAACTACCTTCTGAAAACCCCTTTTTGTTCCAAATGTATTGAATATATAAATATAAGAGTGGCAACACATTTGTTGTGTAATCCTTTAATTAGGTAATTTACCATCAGATAAGTTGAAAGTTAGAAAAACTTTACTTTATTTAATTGTTTTTTCAGAAACCCATGGCATTTAATGCATTTTTTCACACAATTCCTTCCATTATATGTATATATAACCATCTATGTAACCTGCTATATACACTCACCGGCCACTTCATTAGGTACACCTGTCCAACTGCTTGTTAACACTTAATTTCTAAGCAGCCAATCACATGGCGGCAACTCAGTGCATTTAGGCATGTAGACATGGTCAAGACAATCTCCTGCAGTTCAAACCGAGAATCAGTATGGGGAAGAAAGGTGATTTGAGTGACTTTGAACGTGGCATGATTGTTGGTGCCAGAAGGGCTGGTCTGAGTATTTCAGAAACTGCTGATCTACTGGGATTTTCACGCACAACCATCTCTAGGGTTTACAGAGAATGGTCCGAAAAAGAAAAAACATCCAGTGAGCGGCAGTTCTGTGGGCGGAAATGCCTTGTTGATGCGAGAGGTCAGAGGAGAATGGCCAGACTGGTTGGAGCTGATAGAAGGGCAACAGTGACTCAAATAGCCACCCGTTACAACCAAGGTGGGCAGAAGAGCATCTCTGAACGCACAGTACGTCTAACTTTGAGGCAGATGGGCTACAGCAACAGAAGACCACACCGGGTGCCACTCCTTTCAGCTAAGAACAGGAAACTGAGGCTACAATTTGCACAAGCTCATCGAAATCGGACAATAGAAGATTGGAAAAACGTTGCCTGGTCTGATGAGTCTCGATTTCTGCTGCGACATTCGGATGGTAGGGTCAGAATTTGGCGTCTACAACATGAAAGCATGGATCCATCCTGCCTTGTATCAACGGTTCAGGCTGTTGGTGGTGGTGTCATGGTGTGGGGAATATTTTCTTGGCACTCTTTGGGCCCCTTGGTACCAATTGAGCATCGTTGCAACGCCACAGCCTACCTGAGTATTGTTGCTGACCATGTCCATCCCTCTATGACCACAATGTACCCAACTTCTGATGGCTACTTTCAGCAGGATAATGCGCCATGTCATAAAGCAGGAATCATCTCAGACTGGTTTCTTGAACATGACAATGAGTTCACTGTACTCAAATGGCCTCCACAGTCACCAGATCTCAATCCAATAGAGCATCTTTGGGATGTGGTGGAACGGGAGATTCGCATCATGGATGTGCAGCCGAGAAATCTGCGGCAACTGTGTGATGCCATCATGTCAATATGGACCAAACTCCCTGAGGAATGCTTCCAGCACCTTGTTGAATCTATGCCACCAAGAATTGAGGCAGTTCTGAAGGCAAAAGGGAGTCCAACCCGTTACTAGCATGGGGTACCTAATAAAGTGGCCGGTGAGTGTAGTTCTCTAGCATTATATAGCAGGTTACCAATCAATTAAATTTAGTTTATTTATAAAGTGCCAACTCACAACACATGTCATTCCAAAGCACTTTACAGTTCACCAGAACTGTAAAGTGCCTTGAACGGTCAATTAACTGAGATCACTATAAAGTCCACTATATATTCCTAGCTCTATGTAGTGATGGAGGGATTTAGGGGCTAGGGTGGACGTTTGGACACAGCCCTTGACACACCAACACCATGGTGAGACATGATGTTGGCAGCATCATGCTGGGGGAGGCCTTGTGGTCTAGCTCAGATAGGGTAGTTGTTAAGAAGAATCAGCACTGCACTGGAAACATAGTTGATTCATTTTGCAGAGTTACAATAAACACCTTTTTTCCTCAGTAAGGGTTGTTTTTTGGTGAGCTTTGAGTTAAAAGAGTGAGATTTTTAGAGTGTTTTCCACAGAGTCTAAAGCTTCAGCTGAAATCCTTTTCCTCCCCCCATTTTGGTTCTGACTTCTCTGGTTACTGATTCTGAACTGTTGAGGTTTTGACTTCTTAAGATGCTTAAAGTAGTAGCCATTCAAAATTTCCCCAATTTCCTTGATGTGCCCTTGGCTGGTCCTTGGCTAGTCCTTGGTTGGTCCTTGGCTAGTCCTTGGTTGGTCCTTGGCTAGTCCTTGGTTGGTCCTTGGCTAGTCCTTGGTTGTTCCTTGGCTGGTCCTTGGTTGTTCCTTGGCTGGTCCTTGGCTGGTCCTTGGTTGTTCCTTGGCTGGTCCTTGGCTGGTCCTTGGCTGGTCCTTGGCTTGTCCTTGGTTGGTCCTTGGCTGGTCCTTGGCTGGGCCTTGGCTTGTCCTTGGTTGGTCCTTGGCTGGTCCTTGGCTGGTCCTTGGTTGGTCCTTGGCTGGTCCACTACAATTGCTTTTTAAACATCAATCTTTGTACTAAAATGTTTTTTTTCTGTCATGATTTGTAGACATTAGGATCTCCTGGTCAGACGCTGTAATTCTGTGAAAGGGTGGAGTCAGAATAAAGAAATATGCACGCCCAGGAGAAGGAGGGGGTTACTCCAGTGGCTGGAAGTTAGAGGGGATTTTGCTGCCATTTGGCTGGCTCGTGACTGGGAAGGACCATTTTAAATGGCTGCTACTGTAAGTGTGTGACTTTAAACTATCTGAATCTGACTCTAACACTGAATACAGGATATTTTACTCTCCAAAAACATTCCATCAAAAATTAAGTTTTGCTCTTTTAGTTAGAGACCAAATGTGTGTCTTGGTAAAATTGTCCTTAATTTG
The DNA here is from genome assembly GCF_016077235.1 of Cyprinodon tularosa. Taxonomy (NCBI): domain Eukaryota; kingdom Metazoa; phylum Chordata; class Actinopteri; order Cyprinodontiformes; family Cyprinodontidae; genus Cyprinodon; species Cyprinodon tularosa. The sequence goes on from NW_024038092.1 coordinate 603,464, forward strand.
TGTAAATTTAACTTAGATAAATTCCCTGGATGACTAAAAAATGCACACCCAAACTTTCAGATTTAATTTCATTGTGTTAACAAGAATGCATCATTTTCCTCCCACTTCATATCAATGCTTCACTCTGAGTCAGTGCAAAACATACAATAGATGGCTTATGAAAGAACTGATTGTACAGTGAGCAGAAAGGGAAGAGCTCTTGTTATGGAGACTTTAAACTGTTGTAAAGACGTTGCAAATGTTAACATGTCCTTCAAACCAAATATCTGATGAAAACACTTTGTTTAGAATCCATGCAGGAAAAAAAAAAACACCAAGCAGCTCTCCTGCTCCCTCTCAGCCATGTTGAGACTGACTGGTTTTAGCTTTAACATGGGGCTTTGCTCACCTGTGTTGTTATTAAATCTGGGTCTAAAATAGTATCCGGGTTTCTGACAGCCTCTCAGGCATTCTGCACACAGTGATGTCAAATCTTCTGTTTTCCTGTTTTGACAAATCGTTCTCACATCACACAAACAATCTCCAGCCTGAGGATGACGACATTTTCCTATGAATAATTAAATGCATAAACCAAAACCGCGTCAAAAAAAGATCTATTTTAAAACAGAGCAAGGTGAAGCGTGGTGCTAAAGGTTCAGTAGAGTCTCTGTGGAGCCTCTCATTCTAAATATGCTGCTACAGTCATCTGTGCGTGGCACAAAGTGTTGCCCAAGTGGCTGATATTTCTGTTGCTGTAGGATAAATGGAATCATGAATGCCACTCTTACCGGCTGCTCTGACATGTGCTTTACAGCAACATGATGAACAGTCCGCATTAGCCCGCTTTCTTAAAAGGCCTCCCTGGAAGGATCCATCGGCTCCAGGAGAGAAATCATTAGTCTAAAACAAAAAGTCCCGTCCAGCGTATCCGTGGGATGATGCTTTAAAATAGGCAACCTTCATTTAGTTTTTAGTTTAAAAAAAATACTTCTCCTGCAACTAAAAATACTTTTTATTATCTGTACTGCAGATATCAGTTAAATTACTGGAGTTATTATTATTTCTGTTGGTTGTGTTGTTTGATCTTAAATGCAGGTTTATTATTTCATAAATGTTTAGATGAAATTAGGAAACTGGAATAAAAAAAAAAGATTTTAAACACTCTAAATGATTATTTTAAAACAAATGTTATTTGATTCTGTTTTTATTCTTTTTATTTATGAACTTCTTTGATTCACAATAATCACGATTCGCCGGTTTTCCCATGAATTGTTTATTAATAAAAATAAAAGAATAAATTCTTCTATGAATTTCTTTCTAAATGCTTTGCCTAAAAAAAAAGCTGTTTCATATTTAATGTCCAAGACTGTCTAAGAAATTCTAATTTTCTGCAGAACATTAGATAAAATTAATGATCAAGTCAATCATAACCCCTGGGAGATTTGAAATTTAAAACATTCTCTAGATTTTTTTCAATTAAATGTCTTCTTTCACTTTACTTTATTTTTGGTAAATTATCCAACATTATACACAGGAAACAGTAAAAGAAACAAAAATTAACAAACAAACCTAGATTTCTCTCTTAACTTCAATTATTTCTGAACACCAGAAGGAAGACTTTTGTTCACTTCTTTACAAATTATTTCAGTATTTTAAGAAAAAATATATCTTTGAATTTGAATGTGTTGCTTTGAATAAAGAGTTTATCAGTTGGTTCACGGTATCCCAATTTATTAATAAGCCTTAGACCTTTTTTCTGCAAATTAACCAACATATCAATAATTGTTTTACTGGCATTTCCCCGCACTTCTGACCAATAAGACAAAAGAGGAATATATAATATGCAGGCCTTTGATATTTATTAAATATTTTATTTTAAACAATATTCCAATAGTTTTTGCAAATGTATTTCCAATTTAATTAAATCCAATTCAGTTTAATCATAAAGCCACAATTCACAACACCTGTCATCTGGAGGCACTTTATAGAAACATAGCAACTCAAAAGATCATCATAATAATCTAAAAGTAGTCAAACAAACAAAAACAAAAAAACTTGACTAAATGTTGTTTACTTGTTATTAAAAAAATATTATATTTTAAACTTTTGATAATCAGTAGAAAATATTCTTCTGCCATATAACAATTGTGGTGCTACAGCTAAGAAAAAAAAACCTATATCTATATATATCTATCTAGATATGTATATCTACATATATACATATTTAGAAGTTAAAAAGCCAGAATGAAATGAAAAGGACAAAACTAGAAAAGGAAAGTAAATATAAAGAGAAACACCAGGACAGAGGAAACTGTTATAGTCATTTATAAACTAGAATAAGGTTTTTGTGAGCAGAATGAAATCATAGCAAACCTGCTAAAGGAGTTAAAGCTCTCCTGATTGGAAATCACATAATGTGATGTAGTTTAGTCAGAACTGAGTTGTTTGGTGTTGAATCAGAGTAAATAACTCATTACATACAGAAACATCCGCTGTTCTCCTATGAAATGGTTTACACGATGAAACAAGTTCTCACCTCCTTTTGTCAAATAAAAGCTTTTTATTTGTCTCGCCTCCAGTCGTTATAAACAAAAGCAATCCAGAAGGAAACAAAACAGAACAACAAATCCTTGTAAGGCTGAAGTGAAATCTGCTGTTTGTTGGGAACCGCAGAGGGATTTTGGTCAAATGTAAACAGTGGAAAAGCAATAAACCCAGATCTATTAGATAAACATGAAAGTTGTTTCTAATTGTTTTATTTCAAAAAAAAGAAAAGGATCAAAAATAAAAAGTGCTGCTGAGAAACAATCCTTCCATACATGTAGTGGCCGGATGTTTTCCTCTAAGCCTTTCAGTGAGATGTGAAAAAAGATCAAACTGTTATGAGAGTGGTCACACCTTTGAGATTTCCTGAAATATACTCACCTGTTTTTATTATAATTCAATATAAGGAATCATTTCCTCCTGATAAATTTACACACATTTTACATAGTCTCGTTTTTCTTCACGCTGAATAAATATAAAGTTCTGTTCTTCTGGCTTTTATCTTTCTTTCTCAAACATTGACGCTTTCACACATCGTTTCATAGGAAGGAGCTTTGAAGCTAATTGGATTGTCTATCCATGCTAAATCTAACACTTGTGTTCTTTACTAAAAGGCTTCACTGCTGACTGTCTCCAAACTGACCTGATAAAGTTAGATGTGATTCGATTGCTGATCACACAGAACCAGGAAGTGGAAAGGCACGTTGTTACTTTGAGCTACATCCTTGCTCACAATGAGGGATTGCTGCAGATTTAACAACAGAAAGCAATCGACTATCAACCTGCATCATGCAGGAGGAAATAATGCTGCAAGTTGGTGAAATGATGCAATCAGCTGCAGGGGTGCCAGAAAGTGTTAATGTCTATTACTTCAGTGAAAGTGTAAATCCTGCTTTTTAAAAACACTTTTCTGGAAGGCAGAGGATGAATTTAAGTTTTTTACTCCAGTAAAAGTGTAAAAGTACAATTTTTAAAGTATAAAAGAAAAAGTAATGCAGGAAAAAATGTTAAGGACAGAAGCTTTACTGCACTTCCCTATTAAAAGAAAATTTTTCTACAATTCTGGATGATAACTTCCTTAGACTTCATTTTCTTAGTGTTATAACTAATGGAGCCTAGGCGGAAGTTCAACTGAATAAACTGATTATTCGCCTTCATCCGCCTACGTCACAGGCCAGTCAGCTTTGAACCAACCCTCCACAAAAGCCAACCAGCATCCAAAGTTCATCTTAAAAGGCCTCCGATCCACTTGTCTGCTCCTGTGTGCAGGCAGTGGTTGCGCTGTGACCTCATTTAGATAACACAGTTTCAACCCACCTCCAGCCCCTCCTCCACCATCGTAGCTGAAGGTTCATCAGAGCGTCATTCCTCCCGGACTGTTGCTGCGTTCCCTGAGTTATCTCAACCGGTCCGGCAGGGAGTTTTTCCTCTCCACTGTCGCTTCAGGCTTGCTCATCATGGACAGGTTCATGCAACCTGTGTTATCCAAGCTGGTCTTTCATCTTCCAGGTCCCTGAGTGAAGCTCTATTATCAGCTCACACAGTCCACTGCATCTCCCCATAAAGCTCAGCAGACCGTCTCACTAACCAGCAGTCTACAGACTGACCAACTCCATCTATCTCCACCAGTTTCAGGCCTGGGGGGGAAACAGCCCTGTTCTTTACTCCTGTTTAAGCATATCAAACCAAATTCAGCGCTAATATTTCCTGCCGAGGTCTGAGCGCCAAAAACTAAAGTAATTGTATCAGTAAGTTTCTTCTTATTGTCTTTTCTTTCTGTGTGAGTTTTTAAGTGCCAAATTTAACTTTGCATCACTTTGAAAAAGTATTTCTTTTGGTTTTTGGTGAACAACAAGTTGGAGCAGCACCGAGTCCAACCACAAAGAAATTGTCTGGATGAAACTAATTATTCTGATGGTTTTTATTTGTTTTAAACAAAACTAAAAAGTCTGTTTTTAGAATGTAAGGAGTAGAAAGCAGAAATAATTGTAAAAAAAAATGTAAAAAGAGGAAGTAAAAAGTTGTCTAAAGAATAAATACTTCAGTAAAGTATAGATGGCCATTTGGATTTTGTTACTTGACACTCCTACTAGAATTAGGCAGTCTGTAACTATTTATGTCTTTAAAATACCAGTTTTATCAAAGTATCTTAACATTAATTTGGCTGTAAAATGCGAATTAACAAATAGTTTTATTCCCCTTCACTAAGGTGTTCCCTTCTTTCTTCCTCAGTAACTCAGCAAAACAGGAAGTCAGTGCTTTTATGTTTTCCTTCTCTGTTATTTTTTCAGTCTTGTTTTAATGCAGACCAAACCTTGAAATAAAAGCTGCCCAAAATCATCTCAGAGAAATGAAACCAGGAATTTTGGTTTGATGAGAAAAGCAGAAAACAACAGAAGTGTTGAGTGAAATATACTTCTTCTCCCTCCCAGAGTCATTTCTGCCTGTTTCTGTCACTTTTTAAAAGTGAACGGTGAAGTGAACATCAGCTCATTAAAAGTGCACCAAACAGTTGGCTGTTGTGCATCTTCTCCTCTTCGCTGTAACCCATTCGCAGGTCAATTAACATGAAAAGGAATTTTATGCGCTGGTCAAAAGTGACTTTCATCGGCGCCGCTCTGTCGTGCTCCACCAAACTATGCACTTACCAAAAGCCCACTGGTAAAGAGACTTATATCTCCCCAACTTCCCCCCTTAATAGGCTGATCAATTATTAACACACCAATAAACTTGCTGAATAAGTAATGGCGTTAAGGCTTATGCGGCATTTCAGGCCAACAGCCCAGACATTTGGGCAAATATTTGTTGTTGATCTCTTTGAGACAGGGTTGTTTATCGTCTGAAACTTTCAGCTCGTTTTAATTTTCATTTCGTCACTTGACTTAGAAGAGGGAACAGTATTATCGAATTTGATTGCAGCTTGTTGTCACCCGTCAGAAACGGCAGCTATAGGACATCCTCCATGGAGGGAAAACTCTCTTCTTCGTGGTTTTCACCAAGTTTTCTATATTTAACAGTCTTGTTTGGTCTGTGATGAACAAAACAGCAAATACGTGCTTTTCTTAAATATTATCTACAATTTTATGTTATTTCAGATGTATTATTCTGTGAGTAAAACCTGAGCATGAAAAATAAAATTATGCTAACAGATTTTAAATTGTTTTCAGCTTATTAAAATGAATAAGAATAGGAATCTATTTCAGACAATTTTGACAAACGACAATAAATGAATAAAAAAAACACACAAAGGAGGCTAGTTAGTTTGGAAACACCAATTTCCAAACAAACTAAATTGACCTGAACATAAATTAGAAATAAAACCTGTCGGTGTATACAGCCAGAGATGTAACATTGATTAATGGAAATTGTCTGAAAAGGGGAATGATGTTTGATTCAAATTCAATATAACAAGAGAAAGATGAGACGGTTTAAAAGGGCGGCTGATTATGGAGGAAAAAAAGCTTTCTTTTAACTGGTATGGAATAAAAAAATATCCATATTATATTTATTTAAGTTATCAACAGACAGGCCTTCAGGTTCAGATTTTAACAGCAGAATTTATTCAATTCTAAAATAAGAAATCAGTAAATAGTTTTTATTGTGAAGGGGTCTGATAGAAAAGATGCTGAGATTATTCTCCATAAAAAGACAAGCAGATATAAAAAAAAAACAGAAATAAAAGCAGCTATAAACATGCAGTCATTTCTTTTAAATTAAGGCACCTGTTCAAATTGTCCTAAAATGTCTGTTTAATTTACCTCATTAGTCGAAGCAGGAGCTGTTTTTCTACCAGTTGCTTTCCGTAGTCAGGAAACAAAAACTTCCATCTGTTATGAAAACGAAACTAATGCCTTTAATCACTTTACTATATACAGCTGTGCATGAAAGTTTATATACCCTTCTATAAAACAATCAGCTGCCAGTACAATAAATACAAAATTGACAAAAGTAATGATAGAAAAAAACTTATAGCTACATGGATGGATGGATGGATGTATGGATGGATGGATGGAT